>NC_081845.1:64388945-64688945 GCF_963259705.1 Myotis daubentonii
AAGAGACAGAGCTTAGAAGAGAATTCAGAAGACAGAACTTAGAACAGAATCAACAAGACAGAACTTCAGAGACAGAATTCAGAAGACAGAACCTACGCGGAACCTGGAGATGGAGGAGCTTCGCTGGAGAGAACATGGCAAGGGATCCTGGACTGAACCTGACTGCAGAGGCTGGCAAGAGAGCCTGACTAGAACCTGGTGACCGAACCTGGCTGGAGATCTCAGACAGAACCTGGCTGGAGAACCTAGCGAGGGAACATGGCCACAGAACCTGGCTGGAGATCCGAAGCAGAACCTCTCTGGAGATCGAGACCAGAACTTGGCTGGAGATCCTGGCTAGGCTGCTGATCAACTGAACGCTGTCTCCGTGTCATTCCTTCTTCGCCGACTCCGTCCACACCTTTGGGGACCCCTGGACCCGCTGGGGTTGGATCCCGGCAGGACAGTACATGTAGTTTTGCTTAAATACTATTCCATTATGATTTCATGGGTCAAAGGTGATTTGGAAAATTATCAGTGTTTTTTTTTTTAACTACATTATCTATCTGATTAGAAAGACTGTCAGCTCCTTGTCAAAGACTACTGAGCAATAAATGCTTAAGATGTGGTTATCAGTTTTCTCATTTATAAACTGTTAGAGTAACTGTAAGGATTAAATTAATTAATATGCATAGGCCATCCAGAACAGTGCTGGTATAGGTCTGAGCTCAGCTATAATTACTGAATGAGAGGATGACTGATGGGTGGGTGGGTGAATGGATGGAGAAATAGGGCATGTGTTTGTTCTCAATGAGCTTCCACAGCCCTCACCACCCCCTACTTGATTCTAAGTCAATCCCAGTTATAAGTGTGGTCGACTCCCCTTTCAGGCCACATTAAATGTCATTTTCTATTTGCTAGGCAGACATTAGGGCAACAATGTCCAGAATGTTCCCTGCCCCCACGAAGGCTGGGGTATAACCCTCATTCCTCATCAAACCTAAAAAAAAAAAAAAAATCAATTAAGAAAACATAGTCCAAAATAGAAAGAGAGAGAGAGACCAGGGCCCATTAGGAGGGCTACTGGAAAACACATGAATTTTAGAATGATTTTTAATACCAAAGGAAGATTTTTACAGTTGATTCTTAAAGTGAAGACAGCATTCATGTGTCAGTAGAAAAATATACTAAAGGTGAAACAGACTGCATTCCCATATTCCCTCTCCATTTATTCAACAATGTTTATTGACCATGGACTATGTGCCAGGCACCAGATTTCATGGTAAAAGCAAAAAAAAAAAAAAAGAAAGAAAGAAAGTCTACAAGGTCTCTGCTGTCATGGAGTAGAGGAGACAAAGCTGAAACAGTCGCCAAGTGAATAAAATAATTACATGTTGTGAAAAGTGGTAAAAAGGAAACAAAGAAGGGACTGTAATGGAAAATAACAGGGAAGCTTCTCAGACAGACTCCTCTGAGAATACAGCAGCTGGAATGACACCTGAGGGAGGAGGTGGAGCCAGCCAGGCTTGAGTCCTGTCCTTCGCTCAGCTTACCAACTCCTGGGCCATTTATGATGTAAAACAAGTTATGTGAGCAAAATATTCCTGCACTGATTGCTTCATTTCATGATAAAATAAATTGCATTTTCCCCAATTTTCTTAATTTTTTTAAAATATATTTTTATTGATTTCAGACAGGGAGAGGGAGAGAAAGACAGAAACATCAATGAAGAGCTGCTTCCTCCACACACACACACACCGGGAATTGAGCCTGCAACCCAGGCATGTACTCTGACCAGGAATTGAACCAGTGACCTTTTGGTTCATGGATTGTTGCTCACTGAGCCACACCACAGGACTATATAGTTCATTCCTCTTTACTGCTGAGCGGTTTTCTATTGTATGGGTATACCATCATCTGTTTATCCAGTCACCTGTTGATGGACATTTGGGTTGTTCTCAGGTTTTGGTGATTACAAATAAAGCTGCTATGAACATTTGGCCCCAAGTCTTGTGGACACGTGCTTTAATTTCTCTTAATCAATTCGTAGAAGTAGTAATATGGTAAATGTATGTTTAACCTCCTTAGAAATTGCTAAACTGTTTTCTTAAGATATTGTAGCATTTTATATTCTCACTAGCCATGTTATTTCCAGCTGTTTGCCCAAAGTTGGTACTGTCTTTTTAATTTTAGCCTTTTTAGTGTGTGCGTAGTGATATCTCAGTGTGATTTTTATCACCTCAATTCATGAAGGATATTTTCACTAGATAAAGAATTCTGGGTTGTTCAGGTTTATTTTTTTTCTTTCAGCACTTCAAGATGTTGTTCATCTATCTCTTTGCTTCCATCTTTCTGATGAGCTGTCCACAGTCATTTCAATCTGCCTCTTTATATGTGCTCCCCTCTTTTCCTCTGAGCACTTTCCGTTTTCTTCTCAACCTTTGTGTTTTGGCAGTGTGACTATGATGTATCTAAGAAAGGTCTTATCTTTCGTGGGCTTCACTGAGTAAATTGTCTCTGTCCTTCACCAATTTGGGAAATGTTCGGCCACTATTTCTCCATACTATATTAACCAATGTAGGGGAAAAAAGAAGTTCTACCTACAGCTTTCACTTACCTTTTGCAACAGAAACTAATCTGCTGATGTCTGACAGTGAGGGTCATCTTTCCACAAAAATACAGAAAAACTCTTTTTGAGTCGATTAGTCAAAGATAGCACAGAGACACACTAACTCATCCTTCATCCATTCACAGGTACTGTTTTAGGTGCTGAGGACAGAATAATGAACAAAACAATAATAGTTGATTTGCCGAAACTGGTTTGGTTCAGTCGATAGAGCGTCAGCTTGCGGACTGAAAGGTCCCAGGTTTGATTCCGGTCAAGGGCATATACCTGGGTTGCGGGCACATCCCCAGTAGGAGATGTGCAGGAGGCAGCTGATCGATGTTTCTCTCTCATCGATGTTTCTAGCTCTCTCTCTCCCTTCCTCTCTGTAGAAAATCAATAAAATATATATTTTTAAAAAAATAGTTAATTCTTAGAGAATGTAAGGAACACTTAAAAATATATATATTATCTTATTTCATTCTCATTATAACTCTATAAATAAGTCATATCCCCATTTTACAGATGAGGAAGCTGAGACTTAAAGAGGTTAACTAATATGTTAAGGTTACATAGCTAGTAAATACCAGAGATAGACTTTGAACTTAGCTAGTCAAGCTCTGCATGTGCACTTTCAATCTGTACTACTTTACTTGCCAAAGGCAAGAAATGGAGGCCAGAGGATGGGCAGCCTTTATCTTTAACCATGTGAGTACTAGGCAAATCACTCATTCTGACACTTTTCCTTGTCTGTAAAATTAGTGGGATTCACTATCAGTGGTTCTCAACCTTCCTAATGCCGCGACCCTTTCATACAGTTCCTCATGTTGTGGTGACCCCCCAACCATAAAATTATTTTCGTTGCTACCTCATAACTGTAATTTTGCTACTGTTATGAATCGTAATGTAACTATCTGTTATGCTATATGTGTTTTCCAATGGTCACAACCCACAGTTTGAGAACCGCTGCACTAGATGAAAACTAAACTCTCTTCCAGCCTGGAGAGTTTATTATTGTAGACTTTGAGAGCAAAGGCAGGTACAGGTTAACTAAAATTAATGAAATCAAATATGGAAACAATATCTCTAATAATAAAAGCATAATATTATTCCGGATGACCTTCCGGATGAAGCCAGGGCTGTGAAGGAAGCCTGGTCCCAGTGCCAGAGGGAAGCTGGTACCAGCAGCCAGGGGAAGGAAGGCCTACTCTTGCACGAATTTCGTGCATCGGGCCTCTAGTAGTATTATATAAAAAAGGACAGTAGTTGCTATTCCAGAGTGGATCCACATATATATACAAATTCATGGAGAGATCATCAATAGTTTTTATGCATATGATGGCTTTCAGATTTTTTTTTTTTTCATTTTGAATGAGTGTGTTAAAAAAAAAGAAAAAGAAAGTGACCTAATAGCTTCCCATAGTGCTTCCCCACTTACTGAAACCTGGTTTTCCCTTTTCATTGATGAGTATATGACATGCTGTTTCCATAACAATCATATAAAAGAGTTGTGTTTTAAAAAAAAAATAAGTCTGCAAAGTTCTTTTTGTAGCAAAAGCAGCTTGCCAGTAGACATACCGGAAGCAGATGGTACTAGAAAAACAGAAGAGATGACATAGCAACAATTTAAAAGATACCAAACTAAAACATTTTTAAAGGATGGACATTCAATCTTAAAAAGTACAAGGATGTGACAGGACTTTAGAATTAGGAGGGACTGTTAATGCTGCCTTTGATTTTTAAAAATCCTAGTTTAAAAATAACTTTTTAAAACATATCTAACTTCAAAATATTTAAAACACAGTATCTTTGAGATTTAAAAATGGAGCTGATAAGGAAATTAATAAGTAAACCTAAAATGCAGGGATGTTAAACACAGAGATCAAAGCAAGGTCGTAGTGGGCCCGGCTGGGTAGATCAGTTGGTTGATAAACTAAGATTGCAGGTTGATCCCAGTCAGGGCACAAAGAAGAATCAATCGATGAATGCATAAATAAGTAGAACAACAAATCAATGTTTCTCTCTCTCCCTCCTCTCTGTCTCTAAAGTCAATAAATAAAAAATAAAATAAAGCAAGGTCATTATGGTATTTTCTTAGTAAAGAAACTTCATTCTATGACAAGATTCTAGTTCATGAGGACTCTCAAATAACAAAAAACAAAATAGCAAACAATTAAGATTTATCGAAGGATATTCAGATGCTGGGCACTGTGTTAAGTACTTTACATTGATTGTCTTATCCTCACCACAACCCTAGGGAGTAGGTATTATTTATTATTATTGCACTTTATAGATATGAGAACCGAGGCTTAGAGAGGTTAAATCACTTGCCAAAAATCCCATCGCTAGCTGTGGTAGAGCCAACAGGGATCTGAGTGAAGGCTTTCTGACTGCCTCACTCTGAAAGCACTACTAGTATACTATATACATAACGGATAAAAACAAACAAAAAAGAAAAACTCCCTGCCAATTATTGTTCTAACTTGGTGCAAAAACACATGCTCAGCACTTTTCTTATCTAATTTTCATAGTGGTCTTATGGGATAGGAATTGTCATCTTCTTTTTATGGATGAGGAGGCTGAAGCTTAAAGAGGCCAAATAACTTGCCCAGAGCCATTCAGCCAGTAAGTGATGGATTCAAGACGTGGATCCAGGTCTGCCTATCTCTGAAGCCCCAATGGTTTTCACAGGCCCCTGGGAGGGTGGAGGGGGTGGGAATCACAGTGAACACCCCAGACAGATATGTCTTGCTCTCTGTACCTGTCCAGGGAGGAGCAAGATCCCTCTCCCACCTTTTTTCAAGGGCAATCACCCAAAACACTCATTCTCCAAGGTTTCTACTCTGTTTCCACCCAAACAAGGTGAAACCCTCTCTATTCTGAGCAGGTTTTTCTTCTAATGTCTTAGCTCCACCCCCCGCCCCAGCCTGGGTCCCTCCTGAGTGCTCAGAAGCACCCTGGGCTTACCTGGTTCCAGCACTCACACGCCCCTGGAATCCTCTGTTTGCTGCTAGTGTTCCCCCTCCCACCTCTCCAGGGCTCTGCCGCACACACCATCCAACAGTGATTGTTTTTTGTCTCCTCGATGTCTAGCTAAGTACCCGGCACACAGTAGCTGCTCAGTGAATGTTGATGGATGAATAAAGACTGACTTCTGAAGTCCTGTACAATTACCAACTGAATACCATAATATGAAAGTCCCTGCCACTTACAGTACACACACACACTGTCACATGTATTTGTGAATCTATAGTTTTATACTTAAGTGAAATGGACCAAAGAGTACTCATTACTAGAATAAATAATGATAATTGATAGAGTAAATTTCTCTATAGTTGGAGCAGAGTTTTCTTTTTTCAGCTTTTTAAAAAAGAGCTAATGATTGTTTTCTAATTATAATAAGCACTAACATTTGTAAAACTGGTCTGCATGTTCAGGTACATTTTCTCATTTCATCCTAATGGTCAGTTCTGTAAAATAGGTACTATTAGTGTTTTTTTTACAGTAGAATACCAAGTTCAAGGGTGATTTATTCCAGATCACACAGCTAATAAATAAGATTGCTGAGAACAGACTCTAGCTCTTTAGTCCAGTGTTCTTTCAACTATGTCACCTATGAAGACAGAAATACTGAACTGAATGCTGTCTATAAAATGTGTATTCGTCAAAAATAGTGAGGGAAGGCTATCCTTTCTTCTCCTTTTATTTTTTTTTTTAAATCCTTTCCTTCATACCAAATGAAAGGGCATCTATCCTGATAGGCACTGGCTTTGGAATCATGAGAAAAGTAATAGAAATAACTTTAGTTTCCTGGCATATTCTTTAGACTTCTCTAAACCCCTAAAAGGAAATTAACACTTCACTATATAACCCCCTCTACAATTTTTTACTATGTACATATATAACCTATTTCAAAATTTTTAGAAATAGAAAGATACCAGTGAGTTTATTTTCTCTACTCTCAATGTCACAAGGCAAACCAATTGAGAGCAGGTGTTGTCCAAAAAGCTTATAGAAACACAATTTTAATTAGATAACTGAGTGCCCCCATATGATTTCATGTCATTGCATGACATTAGAATTGTGAGGTAGATACTGAGGTTGAATCACAAGCAGCCCTGTTACAGATGCACTGAGAAACCAAGAACTACTGGCTATCACAGCTCTGTAAGCATTAGAACCGAATGCCTGATTTCCTGATTTCAATGCTATTACTTAGACCTGCTAAAAAAAGTTAGGGCTAGCTCTCTGGTCAGATTCCTGGGTTCCAAAGCTGCTATACTGGGCCCTAATGTACTCACAATAAAGATCTCCAAGAAGTATTAAGTGAAAAAAGCAAGGTAATATATTGTATTTTACCATTTTGTGCAAAAAAAGGTAAAACTTTAAAAAATAATATGTCTGCCCTAACCGGTTTGGCTCAGTGGATAGAGCGTCAGCCTGCGGACTCAACGGTCCCAGGTTCGATTCTGGTCAAGGGCATGTACCTTGGTTGCGGACACATCCCCAGTAGGGAGTGTGCAGGAGGCAGCTGATGGATGTTGCTCTCTCATCGATGTTTCTAACTCTCTATCCCTCTTCCTTCCTCTCTGTAAAAAATCACTAAAATATATTTAAAATAATAATAATAATAATAATATGTCTGCATTTCCTTATGATGCATAAGCTATCATTTGCCTTAAGGTCCCGCCATCTGCAAAATGAGGGTTGTGGGGTTACATTAAATACTGCAAATGTTAGAATAGTGCTCGGCACACTGAATGAAGTACCCATTTTACTTGGATTCTCAAGCCAAATATTCCTTGGCTTAATCATATTCTAAAATATCCTTTAAAAATATATTTTTATTGATTTTAGAGAGGAAGGGAGAGGGAGAGATAGAAACATCAATTAAAGAGAATCATTGATCGGTTGTCTCCCACACGGCCCACACTAGGGGAAGGAGCCCGAAACCCAGGCATGTGCCCTGACCAGGAATCAAACCCTGACACCCTGGTTCATAGGTCGACCACTGAGTTATGCGGGCTGGGCTTAAAACATAATTTTTAATTGGCACAGGCAAGATGAAAACGTGGCAAACCACAGCAAAATGTAATTACTTAAAGCTGCTTTAAATTAGGTCCAATAGAGTAATTAGCCAATACTGAAAATGTTTGGTGAATCACAATTACAGATATCAAAGAACTAGTAGTGTTTACCCGTTTACTAAGCAAATTAATAACTAAAATCCTTTTTTTAAAAAAAATAGGGTCTTGCATATGATCTCTACAGTGTATTTTAACAGTCTGCTACTCTAAATAGTATGTGCAGCTTTAAGAAAAATCTTCAGGAAAATTCGACCTTAGGTTGTTGACCCCAAAGCACATTGACAAGTCTCAACAATGTTACTGTTACCGTTTTAACATTTAAAAGGCATACTGTGTCTGCTCTAAAGTCGTGGGGGGAAACGATTATGGATTAGGATTATATTCAAAACATAGGGTCAGGGGAAAAAAGCTTTTTTTTTTTTTTTTAAGTGTATTTGCTTCAGTCTTTTAGAGGCCAAGCCACCCTGACGAAAACCGACCCCCACCCTGAGCCACGTGGGTTCTCCGCCTCCGCCCGGCGCTTCCTTCCGCACTCGGAGCGCCGAAGCAGTGACCTCAAGGGGGGGCGTGTCCCGGGGCGGATCGGGGTGACCGGGCGGGCCCCTGGCCGATCCGAGCCAGCGGCCCGAGCTGCCCGGTCCATGTCGCAGGACCTGGCCCGCCCACGCGTGTCCGAGCGCCCGGGAAGCGTGGACCGCGCGGTCGGGGGAGCCGGAGCGAGGGAAGGACCGCCCCCGCCCGCCTCGCCTTCCTCGGGACCCCCGTTCCCGTCCCGCGGCGGCCCCGATGGGCCGGGAGGGTGGGCACCGCCCCGGCCGGAGGCTTGGCCGGTGTCTAACCTGAACGCACCATCTGGCTCGAGTTCCCCGCTCCCGCGCCCTGGCCCCGGGTCTGGCCGGTATCGCGACACGAATAAGGGCGCCCACTCAGAAGTGCCCAGGAGGTTACTAGGAAAATGCAGGGAGAAAAAAAGAATTTGCGAGAGAAGCTAGGAAAAAAAAATATAGAAAAGATTTTTGTTGCTAGAAAAAGATGTATTCTAGGGAAACTCTTACGTGGCCTGGTTTCTTTCATGAAAACGATCTTGAAGTTAAACTGAGGCTAGAAAAACCTCTTAAGAAAGAGAAAAACCTGATTTTAGGAGTTTATATCCACAAAGACTGGTAAAACAAGAAAACATAGGAAGGCTATTCCGAAAGGCTTCTTTCATTAAAAGGGGGGGGGGGGCATCTGAGTGTGAGAAGTAACTGAAAGCCGACTGGAACTATATCCTACAATAGAATAGAGAGCCAGCACACGTCTGCCCTTCACTGCTCCCCAATTGTTTTATGCATCAGCTTTGCTCCTCCCGTTTGATTGAGGTTCCTCTCCAGAAAGTGTTTCTATTGCACGTGCCACAGAGCTTCGCCCAGCACTGGACACGGCAGGCTCTCAACCATTTGCTAATGGGTTGGCTGGAGATGTGGCATCAGAATGATGTCGTGATCAGCTAATTTTAAAAAGGTGCTTTCTCCAGGGGAGTATTTCTGAGTCTGCCCCATTGGCCGCCAAAAGGGCCTCATCCAGTTTCCCAGGCGACTGTCGAGAAGCAGTGATTTCACACGGGGGGGGGGGGGGGGGTGACCTTGCCGATGCGTCTCCACATGAGGTCATGTGGAAAGGCTGAATTTGAAAATTCCTTTTAGATTGCTCATGCGTGCAACCCGAGTGAACGACTAACTGGGGGAAAATGCACCACGAGGGTGACACGCCATCAGGGTCCCTTTAGTTAGTGTAATAAAACCAGCGGTAGAAGGAAGGCAAACTGTAAGACTAGAGTCTATTCTACACTGAAACACTGGACTGTGGGGCGAACGGGTGAGCCGGGCTTTGACTGGAACAAGGCAAGTGGCCACCCCGATAGCATGTCGGTGGGGCTGGTGGCCACCCCGGTAGCATGTCGGTGGCGCTGGTGGCCACCCCGGTAGCATGTCGGTGGCGCTGGTGGCCACCCCGGTAGCATGTCGGTGGGGCTGGCGGCCACGGAGGCGCCTGCTCACCATCCTCTAACGCGAAGCGCGGGGCTCTTCAGCTGGGAGGGGCGTCGAGGGCAAAGGCGGGGGAGGAGCCAGCCGGAGGGGCTGTGCGACCCGCAGAGGAAGCGGTTCCAGGGCCGGTCCCAGCCGAGACCTGCGAGGGGACAAAGGTGAGCACGGAAGGTGCCTCGCGGGGTGCAGGGAGACCCCAATCTCGAGGTCACATCGTTGCAGCTCCGCCGGGAATGGCGGAGGGAAGGTCCCGAGCATCCCCGCCCACCGCCTCCGCGCCGCCCATCCCCAAGCCGCGGCCGGGAGCCATTCCTACAAAAGGGGGCCGCGCCGGGGCCGCGGGAGGTCCCAGGGACCGTCGGCAAACTCCCACGAACCTAGAATCCGGGCGGCGCGCGTCCCCGCCCCGCGCCCCTCGCGCGCGTCGTCACCGGCGTCGGCAGGAGCATGCGCGAGGCGACGTGTGCTCTTCGGCGGGGCGAGCGCACCTCGCCCACGGCCCCCGGACGGCGGGGGGAGGGCCGGCGCGGGCGCGGGGCGCGCTGGGAAAGGCTGTCGTGCGCTGGCTCCGCCCCGTTCCCCGAGGGTGGGGGCAGCGCCGTATATAAGTGCCGTAGTCCTGCCGGACGTTCTTTTTCGCAACGGGTTTGCCGCCAGAACACAGGTGAGTACCGGGCGTGGCCTCCGCGGGCCGGGCCTCCGGGAGCCGGCCGCGGCCTCGCGGGCCTGTCCCCCCGCCGCGCCCCGGCGCCCCTGTGCGCGGTTCCGGGCCCCGAATTTCGGGCCGGGAGCGGGTGGGGGGTTCGAGGCCTGCGCTTTTTCCGGGAGCGCCCCGCGGCCTCGTGCTGGGCTTGCGGCCTGGTTGGCGCGCCGTACCGGCCGCGTGCGAGCCCCGCTCGGCCTCCCGGCCTGGCCCGGCACCCTAAAGCCTCCGGCCCTTTGCGGTTTCCAGGGAGAGCACCTCTCGTGCTTCCCGTCGGGGTGGTTCAACCGCGGTTGGTCGGGATCTCGGCAGGGTTATTTTTGAGTTGGGGGGGGGCGCCCGGCGGGTTCGCGGGGGACGGCGGCGGGGCCCGCCAGGCGCACATGGCCGGCAGGCAGCGGCCGCCTCGGGGGGAACGAGGCGCCCGTGGCGAACGCCTGGGACCCACCCCGCCCGCCCGCACCAGTTGCGTGCGCGGAAAGATGGCCGCTCCCGGCGCCGGGCAGGGACTCAAAATGGAGGACGCGGCCCGGGCGGGCGGGTGGGTCCCCGCACAAAGGAAAGGGCCTGTCCCCCGCGGCTGCCGCTTCTCGGGGCCGCACCGTGAGCCGGCCCGGCCTGGCGCCGCCTCCATTTCTACCCGTGGCCGCGGAGCGGGGCCGGCCGGCGGGGGAGGAGCCGGGCGCCGCGGAGGTGCCCCGCTCGGTGGGTGGAGGCCGGAGCGGGGCCAGCTTGGCGTTGGTTCCGATTCTCCTTGGAATTTGCCCTTTGAGTTTGGATCCTGGCTTATTCGGAAGCCTGTGGGGCAGGGGTTTAAAAGGTTTTTTTTTCCCTTAAATGTAGGTGTTGTGAAAACCACCGCTAACTCAAACCCAAGATGGGAAAGGAAAAGACTCACATCAACATCGTCGTCATCGGACACGTAGATTCCGGCAAGTCCACCACTACCGGCCACCTGATCTACAAATGTGGGGGCATCGACAAGAGAACCATCGAGAAATTCGAGAAGGAGGCTGCTGAGGTGGGTACATTAACTTGGGCGATTACAGCAAGTGGTACTTTTCCAAAAAATAGTCTCCCGTCCACACCCGCATGGCACACGAGTTTGGGGATGGGCCAACATGCGTGGAATCGCTTTGCTCCGTCCATGTTCCCAGACCAGGGTAAAGCGACCTGACCTGGGGTTAGCAGTTGTAAGCTGGAACCCAGCGTGTATGCCAACTAGCGGAGTCAGGAACTTCGGGTTGGGATTTGAGCGTCTTGGTTCCCGAGTAACCATTCTTAATCCTCACAGATGGGGAAGGGCTCCTTCAAGTACGCCTGGGTCTTGGATAAACTGAAGGCCGAACGGGAGCGCGGTATCACCATTGACATCTCCCTGTGGAAATTCGAGACCAGCAAGTATTACGTGACCATCATTGATGCCCCAGGGCACAGAGACTTCATCAAAAACATGATTACGGGCACATCTCAGGTTTGTAGAGTTCACCATTTTTTAGAAAGTTAGCTCTCTGGGTCTGTTACTTTGGGCTCATCCTTTTTGAAGAGCTTCCCTTTACTAAAAGGATATGGCCTTGTTTTCTTTTAAAGGCTGACTGTGCTGTCCTGATTGTTGCTGCTGGTGTTGGTGAATTTGAAGCAGGTATCTCCAAGAACGGGCAGACCCGTGAGCACGCCCTTCTGGCCTACACACTGGGTGTGAAACAGCTGATTGTTGGTGTTAACAAAATGGATTCCACTGAGCCACCCTACAGCCAGAAAAGATACGAGGAAATTGTTAAAGAAGTCAGCACCTACATTAAGAAAATCGGCTACAACCCTGACACAGTAGCATTTGTGCCAATTTCTGGTTGGAATGGTGACAACATGCTGGAGCCAAGTGCTAATGTGAGTTTTAAGACCATTGAAAAAAGCACTGGAAAGAAGCGGGCCAGGTATGGGGGCAGGTAACAGTAATTGATGATCTTCTGTTCTTCAGATGCCTTGGTTCAAGGGATGGAAGGTCACCCGTAAAGATGGCAATGCCAGTGGAACCACGCTGCTTGAGGCTCTGGATTGCATCCTGCCACCGACTCGTCCAACTGACAAGCCCCTGCGTCTGCCCCTCCAGGATGTCTACAAAATTGGTGGTAAGTTGAACATTAATATCAGAATGTGACATGTATGGGAGGCTACAATTTCTTCACAAGCATTTATGACTGTGCCCTAAACATTTCAGGTATTGGGACTGTCCCTGTGGGCCGAGTGGAGACTGGTGTTCTCAAGCCCGGCATGGTGGTCACCTTTGCTCCAGTCAACGTTACAACTGAAGTAAAGTCTGTTGAAATGCACCATGAAGCTTTGAGTGAAGCTCTTCCTGGGGACAATGTGGGCTTCAACGTCAAGAACGTGTCTGTCAAAGATGTTCGCCGTGGCAATGTGGCTGGTGACAGCAAAAATGACCCACCAATGGAAGCAGCTGGCTTCACAGCTCAGGTAACACTGCATGTCATGTTCTTCCTCCCAGACCCTTAACTGTCTTTTGAGACTCGGGAAATAAATTCAAATCCTTTTTCCCAGGTGATTATCCTGAACCACCCAGGCCAGATCAGTGCTGGATATGCACCTGTGCTGGATTGTCACACAGCTCACATTGCTTGCAAATTTGCTGAGCTGAAGGAGAAGATTGACCGTCGTTCTGGGAAAAAGCTGGAAGATGGCCCCAAGTTTTTGAAATCTGGTGATGCTGCCATCGTTGATATGATTCCTGGCAAGCCCATGTGTGTTGAGAGCTTCTCTGACTACCCTCCTCTGGGTAAGATCGAGCATTTACAGTAATGATACGTTTTACTTGATGAAAACTTTGTTTTGTGTACTGTGTCTAATGATAATACGAAATTTATTTTAATAGGCCGTTTCGCTGTTCGTGACATGAGACAGACCGTTGCTGTGGGTGTCATCAAAGCAGTGGACAAGAAGGCAGCTGGAGCTGGCAAAGTCACCAAGTCTGCCCAGAAAGCTCAGAAGGCTAAATGAATATTATTTCCAACACCTGCCACCCCAGTCTTAATCAGTGGTGGAAGAACGGTCTCAGAACTGTTTGTCTCAATTGGCCATTTAAGTTTAATAGTAAAAGACTGGTTAATGATTACAATGCATCGTAAAACCTTCAGAAGGAAAGGAGAATGTTTTGTGGACCATTTGGTTCTTTTGTGTGTGTGGCAGTTTTTAAGTTATTAGTTTTTAAAATCAGTACTTTTTAATGGAAACAACATGACCAAAAATCTGTCACAGAATTTTGAGACCCATTAAAATAACAAAGTTTAATGAGAAACCTGTGTGTTCTTTTGGTCAACGCTGTACCTTTCTGTTATACTACTTAGGTAAAGGACTTCAGAATTGCCCATGACCTCTTTCCAGTATTATATCTGCTGATACTTACAATTGGATGGTTCTGTTAACATTTTTTTTCTGGGTGGGAACTTTGGGGGGTTTTTGTGGGATTTTTTTTCCCCCACTGAATTGCCTGTCTCATGGTAAAAGCTATGGGAAAGGGGGGCTGTTGGTGTAACACTAAATAGGTTAGAACAGGTAAGCAAAGAGTATAACTGTGTTTGTAAGCTAGTTTCAAAAGGCCAAATTCTGTTAAAGCCATGTGTTAACGTAAAATTTTGTAGTTATATCAATATTGAGTAAATTCGTTGGTCTGTCAAATTTTAGTTTTCCAGTTTTACTGGAATGTGAATTCACATTTACAGATGCTGAGGTAGCTTAACCTTAAGTAAGGTTTGAATAGTATTGAGCACTGTCTTGCTGCAGTTACTGTATCCAAATTCTAGGAAAAAATAAATTGATGCTGGAAGTTGAGTGTGTTTTGTCACTTAAATGCTTCAAAGTCCACTTCCAATAGGAATTTTCATCTAAAGTTGGAGAAATACTACCACATTGGAGATTAGGCAGTTTAAGGAGATATAGTTGCAGATTGCTCTGATTTGAAATTTTGCTCAGTGCCACTTTAAAAGTAACCTCACTGAAAATTAGGTTCTAAAATGTGACAGTTGGGTAGGATGTAAGAAAGCACTTTTAAACTAGCTGGGGTAGTTGCATGCAGTGATGGTTTATGGTTAAGTTGATGTTTGCTTGAGTGGTAGCCATCTAGTTTTTGATAGTTGGTAAATCAATGCACAGAAAAGGAATTCCACGAGTCTGAACATTTTAATTCTGTGTAATAGTATCCAGCTCAAAGTGGCAAAATCAGACAGCTTGTATGTTAATTGTATCCTGTTAGGTAATGACTTTCAAATGGATAGCAATTTGTGAAGTTTTTGCCTTTGTTGAAATTACATGTCCCCCTTTCCTCCCAATGATCTCCACCCAAGAGTGCAGCCTTGCCCCAGCTGGTTTGTCTTGGTGAATAGAGTGTTGGCCTACAGACAGGTTCCGGGTTTGATTCTGGTCAAGGGCACATGCCAGGTTACTGGCTTAATCCCCAGTAGGGGGAGGGCAGGAGGCAATTGAATGACTGACATTGATGTTTCTCTCTGAAATCAAAATACATTTCTTAGGTAGGCCTTGAGAGTACAAGCTGAAACATTAGAGGGGTGTGAAAAGGCTAAAATTTCTCTAGTTCCATGAGGGAAGTAGCCCCCTTAAGTTTTTTGTAATTTGCTAATTTGTACAGGTGAGGAAAAATTGGCCAACTCAAGTGGTAGCTGATACACAAATTTGTCACAGCTGTAGGATTTACTAGAATAAGATTGTTGCAGCGCCCCGCCCCCGCAATAGTGGTGGTTAACTGCAGAGAACACTATTAGAAAGGGTAGGAAGGAGGGTGACCAGAGTCAAGGAAAAGTTCAGTTGCCAGCTTCCTCCACAGAACCGGGTATCTGTAGGCTTGCCAAGACAATTGCCTGGTTTTGAGCACCACCTACTGGTCACTACAAACTAGTTTTACATTCATGAACAAAGATTTTTGCACCACCTACTGGTCACTACAAACTAGTTTTACATTCATGAACAAAGTTACATTTTTTTTAAAATACATTTTATTGATTTTTTTTACAGAGAGGAAGGGGGAGAGATAGTTAGAAACATCAATGGGAGAGAAACATTGATCAGCCGCCTCCTGCACATCCCCTACTGGGGATGTGCCCGCAACCCAGGTACATGCCCTTGACCGGAATCAACCCGGGACCCTTCAGTCCGCAGGCCGACGCTCTATCCACTGAGCCAAACCGGTTTTGGCAACAAAGTTACATTTTTGCTCTGAGGTTCTACACTAATGGCATTTCCTTGTGTTGCCATCAATGTAAAGATCTCAAAGTCCTGTTGAAATTTGTTCCCGGGAATTGTGTTTTTAGGATATGGAAAAGGGCATTCAGGTGTTAAAGATAGATTGCCTTTAAGGCATATCTTTTTAACATCTTAAGCCCAAAATAGTCAATGCAGTATAACCAGATTTCGATCATTTCAGAACACAATTTATTCCCTCACCTTCCCTAATTTACCTCCCAAGTCTCAGGTGCATCAAGAACTCTGGCTATCTGGATCAAGGACCCAGTCTGGTGATGACAGTTTATTCTGATCTAACATTTAACCCAGTCTCTGCTCTTTTTAGTCTCTGATTTTGTCACAAAGAATGCATATGGTTCTTCTCAACGTTACCTTGGGGTTTTAGTGACAGCATTCATATCTTCCTGTGGTGATTCTAGAAGACTTAATTCAACTAGAGATTTCGATTTGTAAATATCCCTGGCTCTGATCAGATTATTTGCAGCTAACTAAAAGTTCCCCCATGGCACTAATAAACTAAAATCACCTTGGTTTTTTTTTAAGTATTTGGTATTTCTAAATGTTTTTAGTCCTCACCCAAGGATATTTTTCCATTGGTTTCTAGAGAGTTGGGGTTGGGGGGGGGGGGGGATATTGGCTACATCCTGCACATCCCCTACTGGGGGTTGAGCCACAACCCTGGCATGTGCCCTTGACCGGAATTGAACCTGAGACCCTTCAATCTGCAGGCCTATGCTCTATCCACTGAGCCAAACTGACTAGGGCCAGAAGCAGTTTTTTTAAGAACACAGGTGCTCATTTGGTTTTTGGTTCTGCCCAATAGACTATTGACTGTACAAATCAGTGAAGAAATAGTGGTTTTCAGTAATTTTCAGTAGGGGATGTAAAAACCCTGAAGAATATTACCAGGACTATGGTTTCAATTTTATTAAAATTTATCTTGGTATCATTTCCTGTTGAGTTGAGAACTGAGCTAATGCCAAAAGAATGTTTTCATGGTTGTAGTATTCACAATTACTCAAATGGCAACTTGAGATCAAGGGTGTCTATTTCATGTGTGTCAACATGGCCTTACATGTTTTAGATAGTCAAATGCTAGTTCACATGTCATGAAATGCTGTGGAAATAAATCCAGTCAGTTCAGAAAGTTGCATTCTGGAGTGAGTTCTGGATTCTGATGATGGAGACTGTGCTGTTTCAGGTGAGAGAAGAGGGGGAATAATACATTTCCTCCTCTTTTTCTTGCTTACCTCCCTAAAGTTTTCTTCTCTAATCGGGTTTTGCTTTTCATAACTGCTATTTCCCCCCCCACTTACAAACCCATAGGTTCTTCCAAGTAGCATCAAAGTTACGTAATGACTGGCCTCCATTTGCATATTTCTGGAAACTCTCATGATTAGTTAAAACCAGAATTGAAGCATAACTATTAATTAGAGGCCCGGTGCCCTCTCGAAGTCCAGGAGCCCTTGGGGGATGTCCGACTGACATCCCTGTGGGAGGGTACTGACCCCGCCCCCTATTACCCACTGCGGGTGGCCTCCGTCTGTGGGAGGTGACTGGAGGGCAGCGAGCAGCGGGCCCCACCCCCTGATAACCCCTCTGCCACTGCTGCTGGTTGCACCCCCCCATCACTCCCCTCCCTCTGTCCACTGACACCCGCCTTGGCTGGCCTGGCGCCACCCACTCGCCAGCCCCTCCATGCCACCGCCATTCAATCGATTTGCATATGAGGCTTTTATTATATAGGAGGATACATAACTTGCTCATCCAGTGATTTAAAAGAGAAAATGTATTAACTTCGTTAGGAAACTGCCACATGGCTCTTGAAGGTTGACTCAATCCAATAGAAATCTCTCAGAGGGACCATATCATTTTGCTGTTTTCTAAAGAAAGGGTTATGCTGTAGTCCAGCAGTCACCAATAGAAATGAGTGAAGTAAATAGAAGGAATATTGTCTTTTATCTTTAACTGCTTTTACTAGGCTCCTGGATCTCTTAAGTGTTTAGAGCTCAGTTTGGTCTCTGTGGGACAGATATGACAACAAAAATAATGTTTAATTGATGTTACAATAATCATATCCTAAGCAAGCAAAGGATATTAAAAAACCTAAGCAAGAGATTTCATATATAGTTTTTTAATATATTTTATTGTTTTTGTTTTTTTTACAGAGAGGAAGGGAGAGGGATAGAAAGTTAGAAACATCAATCGCTGCTTCCTGCACACCCACTATTGGGGATGTGCCCACAACCAAGGTACATGCCCTTGAACGGAATGGAACCTGGGACCCTTCAGTCTGCAGGCCGACGCTCTATCCACTGAGCCAAACCAGTCAGGGCTCATTTATATATTTTTAAAATATATATATTGATTTCAGAGAGGAAGGGAGAGCGAGAGAGAAACGTCAATGATGATAACCATTGATTGGCTGCCTCCTGCTCACCCTATACTGGGGATCCAGCCTACAACCTGGGCATAAGGCCTGACTGGGAATCTTAACCATGACCTCCTGGACCATAGGTCACAATGCTCAACCACATGCTGGCTGGGCCTTCCCCACTTTTTTATTATTTACCCTTTTAAAGTATATAGTTCTGCAAGTATTTTTTTTTAATATATTTTATTGATTTTTTACAGAGAGGGAGAGAGAGATAGAGAGAGAGAAACATTGATCAGCTGCCTCCTGCACATCCCCCACTGGGGAAGTGCCCACAACCCAGGTACATGCCCTTGACCGGAATCGAACCTGGGACCTTTCAGTCCGCAAGCTGATGCTCTATCCACTGAGCCAAACTGGTTTCGGCAGTTCTGCAAGTTTTGACATGTATACAGCTCATCGCAATAAAGTTTCCATCCACCCTTCCCCTGAAACTTTCCCTGTGTCTCTTTGTGGTCAACAGCTATCCTCTCTCCCAATCTTTGGTAACCACTGATCTATTTTCTGTTCTTATAATTTTGGTTTTGCACCAATATCATATACCTGTATTCATACAGTATATAGCCTTTTGAGTCTGGTTTCTTTGATTTACCATGATGCAGTTGAGATACCCATTTTGCATATGTCATTAATCAGTGTTGTTGTTTTTTTTAATAGATGTAAAACAGTTTACTCATTCCCAGCAACTAAGGGACATTTGGTTGTTTCTAGTTGTGGACAATTAAAATAAGTCCACTGTAAATGCTCACGTATAGGTTTGTGTTTAACTACAGGTTTTCATTTCACTTGTGTTAAATACCACTGGGATTACTAGGTTCAATGGCAGGTGTAAGAAACTGTGAAACTTTTCTCAAGTGGCTGAGCCAATAATAATAGATTAATTTTTAAGTGACATTTTAAATTTTGCTATGATTAAATTTTTAGGGAAGAAAAATAATTTGATGAAAGGAGTGTGACACTGAGATTCTGTAGGACAGTGAAGAGCTGACAATGTTATAAACTATATTTGCGTGGTTAATTTTTGTCTCTTTTTTTTTTTTTACAAGCCTTTTATTTTGGAGTAACTTTAAATTTATAGAAAAGTTGCAAAGATAGGATAAGAGTTTCCATATACACCCTCACCTAGTTTGTTTCCCTTAATGTCACCATCTTGCATTTCCAAAGTACATTTGTATGTACTGTTCATGTACTGCTAATCAACATTGGTACGTTACTGTTAATCTCCAGACGATTCAGATTTTGCTACTACTCCCAATATTGATTCAATCTAAGACACCAATGTATGGTTAAAATGAAGAACTCCAATGTTGGAAGTTTACATATATCTCTGCTATATTTCATCATCTTGTTGAGATACTTTTGAATCTCAAGCCTGCCATCTAGAATGTTAAAATGTGGACTTTGTTATTTACACATCTGATACTTATAATTATGTTTCTTTAGTTTTATTTAAATTATTGATTACTACTAAACAAACTAGGCCCAAAAACAGAGACCTAGGTATTGCACTAGAGAATGTTCTTTGATTATGGTCCAGCCAATTGCAAAGTCACCTAATAATCTTGCAGTACCAAAATTATTATCTAGGTCACATCTAGATTATTATTATTATTACCAAGACTATAATCTAGTCACTTTCCACCATTTTAATCAAGGTATTCGTGAAAAAAAATTTTATCAAATGTTTGGTAAAAGCAAGATGAAGCAGGTGATAGCTTTAAATTTACTTTCTCTCATAACTATATAGAATTTAAAAAACATAAGAAAGTCTAAAAGTCTTTTAACCTAACCCCCTCAAGTCAACTTTGAATATATTCATTGAAATCTAAGGTCAAGGTGGGAGTAAAATCTCTATACTAGGAATTTAAATGTTCTATGTTAAGCAATCATGGTTTCCCTAAAAGAGTTCAGTTGGTTTGGGCTTTCTGTCAGACTTTACACTTAGACTAGATCAAAGCAACAGCACATGCAGTCTGGATATTGTTTTTGACACAATCTCTTTTGAGACATTATCTAAAATGTGGGCTATTGCTTATATAAAGCAGAATAGATTTTAAAATAGACATAGTCAAAAGGTAGGTAGTTTTGTTTATTCTAGTGAGAGTAACTGGCAGCAAAAACTGACAGAAGACAGGGTGATGTGATCCTGCAAGTGTGGTTTCCAGAGGTCAAAGGACAAATGGCCATTATAAGAAAAATCGTGCCGAAACCGGTTTGGCTCAGTGGATAGAGCGTCGGCCTGCGGACTGAAAGGTCCCAGGTTCGATTCCGGTCAAGGGCATGTACCTGGGTTGCAGGCACATCCCGGGTAGGAGGTGTGCAGGAGGCAGCTGATCGATGGTTTCTCTCTCATCGATGTTTCTAAGTCCTTATCTCTCTCCTTTCCTCTCTGTAAAAAATCAATAAAATATATTTTTTAAAAAAAGAAAAATCGTAAGATATTCCACTTGGTTATTTGAGTAAAATCATGTGATTGAGAGAATATCTTAGTTGGTGTTGCAATAAACTAGGGTTGCCACATAAGCAATTTTATCAAATGTTTGGCAAAAGCAAGATGGAGCATGATGAAATAGTTCTCAGCCCCTGGTGACAGCATCTGTAACATTTTCTGAGGCCTGGGTTGTAGCCATTAAGTGTAAGGACTGCAGCTGTGTCATTGCAAAAAAGGAAGGGCCTGACACAGGCTTGACCTGCAGTCCCTCACTTTAGCTATTGTCATACCTTCTTGACTGGCCCTTTGGACTTTGTTGAACCTCCTACAGGATTCTGCATAGAGCTGACAACTCAGTTAAATGTCTTATGAGAAATAAGGTGGTTTTATTACGTTATAGTTAGATATAGTAAACATTTTCTCATAGCCAAATCTTTATATGAAAGAGGGAATACATCTCTTAGAACTCAGTTTCTCATATTATATAGAACTGCTCATGAGTGTTTTTCAACGCTCTGATACCTGACTGGTGTTTATTAAACTGCCCCACCCTTGAGGTGGTTCTTTGTGAAACTGGAAATACAGAAAATTCAGTAAGTTTTCTTTCATTGTTTGAAATGTGTGTACACACACACACACGAAGTCTGGTTTTGTAATAAATACGGTATAGTCTAAAAATGTTTCCTTTGAAATTTAGGCAGTGTGTTTTTTCTGTATCTTAACGTGCTATTTTAAATTTGGATTGTCCATATTTTAAAAGGGTGTAGAGTAGACCAACGCTGAAAGAGAATTCAAAGAACAACCAACATACACTGAGTGGCCAGATTATTATGACCGGCCAGATTATTATGACCACCCCATCAGTACTTCATTGACACTTCCCAAAATACTGAATATTGAAAACTTCCTAAGCAAAGACTCTCAAGGTTTTATTATTATTTGCTCAACTAATTCACTTCATTGTACTGTGAGTGCTATAATGGCTCAGTAAGCATGGCAATTCCATAAATACTTAGCATGAACTGAAGGTTAAATAAAGAGAAACAGACTTCTAGATCGTTTAGAAGGGATGGAGAAACTTTTATCTAGTGGAGGACCTCTCGTTCTTAGGAGAAAAAACCCCCCACTAAATATTGCAGACAGATATCCTGAAGACTGATGCTCAATAGCTACTTGCAATTATACTTTAATCATATTACTTAACAAGCTACAGCATAGGAAAATATAAACAAGACTTGGTTTTTAAAGCTTTAAAACATTCTTACTTTGAGGAATACATTGATGTAAAAGAATCCTACTGTATTGAAATTTTCCCATCAGGGAGTAGTGCTATTCAAATAGATTAGTCTTTTTTGAACATTTTTTACTAGGATCCACAGTAAGGAATATATATTTTCTATTATAATACAGTATAAGCACACCCTATTTCATTGCCTCTAAGACATTTTCAACTGGAAGTCACAAATGCTGCCAATCATAATTGTGAGATACTAGAGCAGTGGTTCTCAACCTTGGCTGCACATTAGAGTCACCTGGGAATCTTTTTAAAATCCTGATTTCTGGGCCTCATCCTCTGGAAATTCTGTTTCTTTGTTATGGGGTGAGGCCACAACATTAGTAACAAAGAAACAGAATTTCCGGAGGATGAGGCCCAGAAATCAGGATTTTAAAAAGATTCCCAGGTGATTCTAATGTGCAGCCAAGGTTGAGAACCACTGTACTAGAGCATGATTATAGAGCATACACCAATTTAGAGATGATAAAATACAGAAAAAAATATGCATTTTAAAATTGGTGAAGTGTAATTTGTATATAAATCACTGAAACAAATTTCAGAGAATAGTACTTATACTTTAGCCTATACTTGTCCAGGCAGACATTCAAGTGGCTTAAAAACTTGCATTTGAAAATAATCAGGTCTTGTCCACAAATCATCGCAGCCCACTTCTCATTGGAATGTAGAGTGACATTTCATTCAACTTAAATTTCTATAATAGAATGCAAGTTCAGTTTTCTGCACATAGATTATTTGTATTCTAGGTTCCTGAGCCAGCACAAACTGTAAAATTAATTGCAATTTAGTTTCTGCCAAAAGCAGCTGAGACAATGGATATTTATTGAAGCAAGCTAGTGGTTCTCTCAGTTGGCTGGGCACCAGAATAACCTATGGAGCTTGTTAAACATAGATGCCAAGACCTTTCCAGGCCAAATGAATTAGAATTGCTTGTCATAAGGCTTGGCCATCTATTTTAATAAGCTTTATGGGAATTCTGATGTCCAATCAGATTTAAGAATCATTGCTCAAGGGCTTGCCAGTCATACATTACTTTAGTTTTTGTTTTTACATAACAGCTTATTGATTATATGTCATATTAGAAAATTCACCCTTGGAAAGTGTACAATTCAATGGTATTTAGTATCTTCACAGAATTGTACCACCATCACCACAATCTAATTTTAGAACATTTCATCACTTTAAAAAGAGGTGTCCTTTTTAATGGCTAAGAAGCCACCCAGAAGACTCCTTTTATAATTCATCCAGTCAGTTTCACACCAGCCTCAGGCCTAGACTAAATGCTAAATGTGAGGGGGATTGCAAAGACCAAAATTGGTTTAAACTTTGAAGATTTACCTCCTGCACTTCAGAAGGGAGTAAACAAAACCATGGTTCTTTTGGCAAGGCAGAGGGCAGTGGACAGACATGGTTATTGGGAACTCAACTGGCAGTGTTTATCATAAGCAAGTTATTTAATGTCTCCAAATCTTGTTTCCCTTTTCTTTGTAACAAGGAACAGCTTTGTTATGGGATTAAATGCAATAATGCAAGTAAAGCATTTAACTTCATATCTGGCACACAGCAAACATTAGGTAGTAGCTACTTTTATATAAAATCACTAATGAAAGCATTGTTTTCCATAAGAGATTGTGTGATAAATGGCTTTTAAATGTGTTTTTATGGATTTTTTAAAATATATTGATTTCAGAGAAGGGAGAGATGAAAACATCAATGATGAGAGAGAATCACTGATTGGCTGCCTCCTGCATGTCCCCTACTGGAGATTGAGCCCGCAACCCCTGCATGTGCCCTTGACCAGAATACAACCTGGGACCCTTCAGTCTGCAGGGCGATGATCTATTCACTGAGCCAAACAGGCTAGGGCTTATTGATTTTTTTACAGAGAGAGAGAGAGAGAGAGAGAGAGAGAGAGAGAGAGAGAGAGAGAGAGATCAATGATGAGAGAGAATCATTGATTGGCTGCCTCCTGCACACCCCCTGCTGGAGATCGAGCCCAAATCTGGGTATGTGTCCTGACCGAGAATTGAACTTTTACCTCCTGGTTCGTGGGTTGATGCCCAACCACTGAGCAACACTGGCCAGACTTAGATTTTAGTAATAGGAAAAAATATTTCCTGGTCCCCTTGTATCAGTGCCAGGAAGCTTTGAGGTAGAATTTAATGTTTAAGTGTAATCTGCCTTTTCCTCAGCTGATCTTTAATTCTGAACTGTTTTGCTTTCTTTAAAATGTCTCACCATTTTTAGAATAAGCAGGGGATAAATTATCAATCAATAAGCCAAATAGGTTTTGGAATCTTGAGATATGTATAAATTAATTCATTTTTACAAAAAATTATAAAATACAACAAAATTTATCATCTGAACCATTTTTTTTTCTTGAACCATTTTTTAAAAATTATGTTGTCGTTCTCTTTTCTTTTCGTTAATCCTCACTCAAGGGTATTTTTCCCATTGCTTTTCAGAGAGAGTGGAGGGGAGGGAGGGAGGGGGAAAGAGACAGAGAGAGAGAAACATGGATATAAGAGGGACATATTGATTGGTTGCTTCCTGCACCTACCCCAACCAGGGCCAAGGATTTAACCTGCAACTCAACTATGTGTCCTTGACCCCCTTGACTGGGAATTGAACCCTCAACCCTTCAGAGTATGGGCTAATGTTCTAACCAGTAAGCTATGCTGGCCAGGGCACCATTTTTAAGTATAGAATGGTATGAAGCATACTCACATTGTATAGCTATCACCACCATCTTCCTCCAAAAACACTTTTCACCTTGCAAAACTGAAACTCTGCACCATTAAACAGTAAACTCCCCATACCTGCAACTCCTGGCAACCACTCTTCTATACTAGGTACCTCACATAAATGAAATCATGTGTTTGTCCTTTTGTGACTGTCTTATTTCACTTAGTGAAATGTCCCCAAGTTCACCCATGTCCTAGTGCAGTGATGGCGAACCTTTTGAGCTCGGCGTGTCAGCATTTTGAAAAAGCCTAACTTAACTCTGGTGCCGTGTCACATATAGAAATTTTTTGATATTTGCAACCATAGTAAAACAAAGACATATTTTTGATATTTATTTTATATATTTAAATGCCATTTAACAAAGAAAAATCAACCAAAAAAATGAGTTTGCGTGTCATCTCTGACACGCGTGTCATAGGTTTGCCATCACTGTCCTAGAGTATCAGAATTTCCTTCCTTTTAAAGTCTGAAAATATTCAATGTTATTTATATACTAGTGACCCAGTACACAAAATTCGTGCACAAAAGGGAATTAGAGGAAATATATATATTTTTAAATATATTTTATTGACTTTTTAAAGAGAGGAAGTGAGAGGGATAGAGGGTCAGAAAGATCGATGAAAGAAAAACATTGATCAGCTGTCTCCCACATACCCCCTTACTGGGGGTGTGCCCGCAACCAAGGTACATGCCCTTGACTGGAATCAAACCTGGGACCCTTCAGTCTGCAGGCCGACGCTCTATCCACTGAGCCAAACTGGCTAGGGCTAGAGGAAATATTTTAATATTGCTATTTGCCCTTTCTCTATAATAGAAGTGTCAGAGATGAAAGAAAATTAGTAAAATGTATATGAAAATCTTCCTCCTGTCAGAGTCGGGTGCGCCACTGGAACCAGAGTCAAGTCTCTGCCCACCCACGTGTGCCTCAAAATCACGTGAGACCCACCCCCATTGGGCTAGATCCAGACCCAACCAGCCCCACCCCCGTCAAGCGCCGCCAGGTGGGGGTGTGTGACCTCAGATCCCTTGGCCTGGCGCCAGGGCAGGGGGCGTGGCCTGAGGTCCCCTGTCCCAGGCCAGGGTGTGTGCCTTGAGGTCCCCTGGCCCAGGCCATAGGGCATAGCCTGAGGCCCCCCATCAAGCCCCGCCAGGCAGGGGGTGGGCACACAGCCTCAGGTCCCTGCTGATTGCTCGTTAAGGCTTGTTCCGGGAACTCCTCCACTATGGGTGCAGCCATCTTGACTGTTACAATGTGATAGTCAATTTGCATATTCCTGCTATTAGATAACATTTTGTTAATCAATGTGTCTGTTAATGGGCACTTAGGTTGCTTTTACCTTTTTTTTTTTCTTTTTATAATCTTAACTTTTTTTTTTTTAATATATTTTATTGATTTTTTACAGAGAGGAAGGGAGAAGGATAGAGAGTTAGAAACATCGATGAGAGAGAAACATCGATCAGCTGCCTCCTGCACACTCCCTACTGGGGATGTGCCCGCAACCCAGGTACATGCCCTTGACCGGAATCGAACCTGGGACCTTTCAGTCCGCAGGCCGACGCTCTATCCACTGAGCCAAACCAGTTTCGGCTGCTTTTACCTTTTGACTATTGTGAAAAATGCTACTATGACCATGACTCTGTTCAAGGGTCTTCAAGACCCTGATTTCAATCCTTTTGGGTATATGCCCAGGAGAGGGCTTATTGGATCACAAAATAATTCTACTTATAGTTTTTGTGGGAACTGTCATACTGCTTTCCATAGCTGCTGTACTGTTTTACATTTCCAACAATAGTACACAAGGGTTCCACTTTTTCCACAACCTTGCCAACACTTGCTATTTACTGTTTGATAATAGCCATCCTCATAGTTGTGAGATGGCATCTCCTTGTGGTTTTGATTTGCATTTTCCTAATGACCAGTAACAGTTGAGCATCTTTTCCTGTGCTTTTTTTTGCCAATTGTATATCTTTGCTTGTTTTTTAATGTTTTAGTTGTAGGAGTCTTTCATATATTCTAAATATTAACCACTTGTTAGACAGATGATTTGCAAATATTTTCATCCATCCCATAAATTGCCTTTTTACTCTGTTGTGTATTTCATCTGGCTTTTAAATTAGGAAATACTAATAACCTGCTTAAATAAAAAATAAAATATCATAAAAATTAGCTTCAGTATCATATTAGGGACAGTGAAAAGCCGGGACAATGCATGTAGGGAGGAAATGAAGCTGTAGAGAATGTAAAGACAGAAGAATTATGGAGAAAGGTATGAAGTCCTTAACATTTGTGTCATAAATATTTTTATTCCGTTAATTCAGTTAAGTTTTAATTTTGCCATCTTTTACCTTTAGCAATAGTCATTCATTCATCCATTCATCCAAAAAGTATGTTCCTGCCCTAGCTGATTTGGCTCAGTGAATAGAGCGTCAGCCTGCGGACTGAAAGATGCTGGGTTTGATTCCAGTCAAGGGTACACCTGGGTTGCAAGCTTGATCCCCAGTAAGGGACGTGCAGTTCTCTCATCATTGATGTTTCTCTCTCTCCTTCTCCCTTCTCTGAAATCAATTTTATATATATATATATATATATATATATATATATATATATATATATATATATATATATATATATATATATTTTTTAAGCATGTCCCCAGTGTCTATAACTATGGCATTGCCTGCACTCAAGAGGCTTTTAACTTGTTAAGAGGTTAAGGTAAGACAGATATTAAAAACTAAGGTGGAATGAAGTAAGTGCAATACTAGAAATGCTGTGAAAAGGGTGCCTAAAAGGAACAATTTATCTTCTCTGTGTGCCTTCCAGCATTAGCGGATCTGCCCACTCTGAATGAGTCTCTAGTCACTTAGGGGGCTTTCCTGGTATTTCTGACCACTTCCCTTGGACAGGGCATTTTCTCGTAGTTGATATTTTTTTGAAGTGGAAAAGCCATGGCTATTCCAATCTAGGTTGAAACTCAAAAATGAAAAAAATATTAAAACAGTAATAAAATCCAAACTCTTGGCTATAAGGTAACTTTATAATTCAAATCTATGATGGTTTAATTTAGCATAGGTCTCTATCTTCATCCTCCCTCCCGCCCTCAAATTTTATAAATGTTTAGTGTCTCCTAGCTGTTTCCTCTTTTGATGTTGGTTTCTGTTGAACTTTAGTACCTATAACTATTAGGCAATGTGGTCTGCGGTGGGTAGAGGAAATCACAACTGTGACCAACTTCTGCTGGAGGCTGACTATTGTCATTACTGGGAGATTTCTATTAAATAACTGGACTGAGTAAGGTTACATTCTTAGCTGATCTTTTCCTAGGGCATCCTAGTCTATCGCACTTCTGGCTAGCAGTACCAGAAGGAAGGCTGTTTTAAAATATTATTTGAGGTCAAGTAATTTTATACAAGTTAACATATATTTTAAATTGTAGATTTAAAGAAGTTTTACATTCTAAACTAAATGGAAGAATGTGTAACAAATGTTTTTCATAGAACATTTTTCAGTGAGTTACTATTGTAACAAAATTGCATTACAAAACTTAAATTTCTTTATATGAATAATGTCACTAGCCCCAAATTGAAACTCTCAAAGCATTTAACCCTTTGCAGTCCAATTTTATTTTTGGAACTCAAACAGTCTGGTCCAAATTAATTGACGGGATTGAATGTTGAACTTTTTAATGTTCTTATTTTAAAGTTTAAACCAAAAATTCACTGGTTATATTACTTAGTATGTTCAATCAAAGAGTTTATTCTTTAAAACATTTCATAGTGTGGTATCTTTTGAAACTGGTCTGTCGAGTCAGCCTCAACGTTGGACCGAAAAGGGTTAAGAACTTTCTATTTCCTCAAAATAAATTTTTGTTGTAGTCCATTCAATGAGCACTCCATTCACTACTTTTACTCTTCAATTTAATCAGAACAAAGTTTAAAAACAGTGGTTTCCTTTCTAGTGATAAACAATTACCACAGATAGCTTATCTGAAAAAATATGTAGTATTGTAGTAAACATTGCCTCTGCAGTAAGAATTCTGCCCAGAATAGCCATGATAACTAAAGTTATCCTTTTTATGAAATTGCTAAATCAAATATCAAGAACAATCAGTCATGCCCTAGCCCAGCAGTTGCCAACTGGTGGTCCACAGACCACTGATGGTCCGTGAGGTCCAAAAGGTTGGCGACCCTTGTCCTAGCTGGGTTGCTCAGTGGATAGAGCGTTGACCTGCAGATTGAAGGGTCCCAGGTTTGATTCTCGTCAAGGGCACATGCCTGGGTTGTGAGCTCGATTCCCAGTAAGGAGCATGCAAGAGGCAGCCAATCAATGATTCTCTCTCATCATTGATGTTTCTATCTCTCTCTCTGAAATCAATAAAAAGTATATTAAAAAAATAAAAGAGCTCGAACCGGTTTGGTTCAGTGGATAGAGCGTGGGCCTGCGGACTGAAGGGTCCCGGGTTCGATTCCGGTCAAGGGCATGTACCTTGGTTGTGGGCACATCCCCAGTAGGGAGTGTGCAGGAGGCAGCTGATCGATGTTTCTCTCTCATCGACGTTTCTAACTCTCTATCCTTCTCCCTTCCTCTCTGTAAAAAAATCATAAAATAAATAAATAAATAAATAAAAGAACAGCTCTAGCTGGTTTGGCTCTGGGGATAGAGCGTCGGCCTGTGGACTGAAGGGTCCCAGTTCGATTCTGGTCAAGGGCACATGTCGGGCTGCGGGCTCAATCCCCAGTAGGGGGCGTGCAGGAGGCAGCCAATCAATGATTCTCTCTCATCATAGATGTTTCTATCTCTCTCTCCCTCTCCCTTACTCTCTGAAATCAATAAAAATATATTTAAAAAAAAGAATCAGTCACTACTATATGATCAACATTAGAAGTACTTTTTACTTGCTACTGATCTTTTTTTTTTTAATCCTCACCTGAGGACTTTTTTTTTCATTTTTTTCAGAGAGAGTAGAAGGGAGGGAGAGAGAAATATTGATGTGAGAGAGACACATCGACTGGTTGCCTTCCACACCTGTCCTGACCCGGGGCAGGAAGCAAACCCAAAATCCAGATACATGTCCTTGACTGGGAATCAAACCCGAGACCCTTGGGTTTGAGGGCCAATGATCTAACCACTTAGCATACTGGCCAAGGCTTGCTACTGCTCTTGACTGCTTTATGGAAAAACTTAAGTTAGATGAAACAAATCTATGAAAACTGCGCTATATCCAAGTAGCCATATATAATTATAGCAAGATATTTGCCTGCCTCAACCCACAATCATGCTTAACCCCTAGATCTGTAGTCAGAGTGACTTCAGGGTTCTTAGAGCTATCTTAGTACCTGGTTTGGCCTGAAGCTGACTTGGGAAGCATCTCTAGGCTGATGACAGATCTGAGTTTGCATTTCCAGGGACAATTAGGGCCCTCTGGCCCACTTGGCTATATTCTTCCTCCAATCTCTCCAGAAAGGTTCAGGTGTCACCCAAAGGGCCCAGCTGGCCAGCCCACTCTGACCTTATGACTATGTACCATGGAAGTACTGGAACGGACGAGTGATAGCATCATTCTGACTTTCTGTCAATTCTGATTTAAAAACAGGGAAACACTAGTCACCAGTGATTATGGATTTGCCTTCCATGTTAAAAAATTGTATCCATGAGTTCCATATAATATAAAATAACTACCTTTACTTTACTCTGCCTTAATCAGTTTACCAAGAAATTTTCCACACTGTAGATGACAGGAAACTATGATAATTTCCAATTTTTCTATTTTATAGGAATTAATCAACATTCATTAATGTTCAAAGACAATTACTGATGAGGCTTTCCTGTAGAAGTACAGAAATCTTAGAAGTCAACTTTCACCCTCCATACTAGATTCTGATATTGGAAATTAGTTGAATGATTTTGATAATTTTGTGCAGTTTAAAATTTTTAGCTCTAAGAATTTAAGGGTTCTGAAATTGCCTCCTAACCTAGCATAACCAAATAGAAGACTGCTAACTTTCAGAACAAGTTGAAAAATAAGTGTTTTAATTTGGTACAGTTAATGGACAAAATCCTTATGGGTTGAGTAGGCAAATCTGCAAGCTAAGATTTTTTTTTCAGCTTTAGTTTTAGGTCCACTATCTCTCTCTCTCTCTCTCTTTTTTTTAAATATATTTTATTGATTTTTTTACAGAGAGGAAGGGAGGGAGATAGAAACATTGATGAGAGAGAAACATTGATCAGCTGCCTCCTGCACATCTCCTATGGGGGATGTGCCCGCAACCCAGGTACATGCCCTTGACCGGAATCAAACCTAGGACCTTTCAGACCGCAGGCCGATGCTCTATCCACTGAGCCAAACCGGTTTCGGCTCTCTCTCTTTTTAAAAAAGATTTTTTAAATTGATATTTAGAGAAGAAGGGAGAGGGAGAGAGAGCGCAAAGCATCGATATGAGAGCAAAATACCAAGCAGCTGTGCAACCTCGTTGTGTGTGCTCTGACTGGGAATTGAATCATCAACCTTTCAGTACACAGGACATCACCCAACCAACTGAGCCACACCAGCCAGGCCACTATATCTCTCCTTTAATGGGCTTTGCACAAAGTTATATTAATAGGCTCACTGCATTAGAGCACCTGAGAGAAAGAGTATAAATTAAGAGTCTATAACTATTTTTTCAGATGTACAAAAAAAGCACAATAATATCTGTCTTCTTCATACATTAATGACAAAACCATAATAATTAAGGTTTTATAACAGGTGTTAAGTAGAAATACTTCTTATCTCCTATCTATACTCTTACATTGATTATAAGTCTTCGATGAACAGAAAGCTATAACTGTCTCTCTTCAAGTCTGTCTGTATCACATAAGTATTGATCACTTTTGGGCAACTCATTCATAGCTGCCTGTCTTTGCTGAATGGTCTTCACAAATCTGAGCAGATTGACGATGGCAGCAGGTGTCACTCCAGGTATCCGACTTGCAGCCCCAATCTATGAATTGAAACCACAAGAAAAACATAAAGTGAGCTATGTCAAATAAAATTTTCTTCCAGTAACAGTAACAATTTATATATTACAATTTATAAAATATTTTCAAAACTATTATCTTAATGTTTTCAAAATAACTCTATAAAATAGGTAAAGGAAATGTGTTTATTATCTTCTTTTTTTTTAATGGGAAAATGACGCTTAGTGAAATTAAAATGACTTGTCCAAGACCACATAACTAACAGATGTTGGAATACCTACTTTTTCTTTTCATTAAACTAATGTAACATCCCTAGCAGTGTGTTGGGCAGCACCCTATAATTAATCTCAGTATTTCTGTGTTGTATTTTTACAATGAAATATATGAATATTAACTCTAAGTGATGTAAAGACTAGCCTCAGGCCAGTTCAGGTCAGTTTTTTGTGATAATGGATATTTTCTATAACATTTGCACTGTAACAATATTCTGTCCAACATGGTAGCCACTAGCCAAATGTAACCACTGAGCACCTGAATTGTGGCTAATATGAGTGAAGAGTTGAATTTTAATTTTTAAAAATTTTAATTAATGTAAATGGTCTATTTGGCTAGTAGCCATAATTCTGGGCAGTGCAGCCTATGACTATCCATAAAAATATAACCCCAAAACGAATAGTATATATAGAGGTATAAAATTTAATGCTTGTTTCCCTGGTTTCCATGACTACTGCTAGGAATACCATGCCATATTGATGAAATCACTCCTTCCTTTAAAAATCATTAAAAAAATATTTACAGACCATATTTTTGTTAATTGTTCCTTTTTTGTTATGAACCACTATTAAAAACAATGACAAAAAAACCCACTGTCATTAAACTATGGCACACTATCAATTTTTAAGGTACAACTTAGCTTTTCAGAGATGTTAAAATATATGTCTTAGAATCAATAAATACAGCCTATCAGTCTTCAGCTATTTATTAGAAGTTCAATACTATAAACTACAAAGGTTTTTATAGACATTTACAGATGTGTGTACATGCATGTGCAAATACACACACACACGTGGGCTAAAGCATGGGGCAGGAAACCTCTTTGGCTCCCCTTTCTCCTAGTTGCTCCCACGGCCACACTATGGAGCCCCTAGAGAGGGATCCAAGAAGTGATTTGAAAATCACCAAATTATAATCAACCGAATTCTTTTTTTTTTTTTAAATATATCTTATTGATTTTTTACAGAGAGGAAGGGAGAGGGATAGAGAGTCAGAAACATTGATGAGAGAGAAACATCAATCAGCTGCCTCCAGCACATCCCCCACTGGGGATGTGCCCGCAACCAAGGCACATGCCCCTGACCAGAATCGAACCTGGGACCCTTCAGTCCGCAGGCCGACGCTCTATCCACTGAGCCAAACCGGTCAGGGCTCAACCGAATTCTTGACTGGTGGTTATTTAGACTAAGCTTTTTCTTCATAAAAATATATTGACATCTGTCACAGAAAGAGATATTGAAAATAAGAAGTTACATTTTTTATGATGAAATAAACCATTAGTTATGTGACCATGGTAATTCCAGGTTTAAAAAAGAAAGCACTGGCTCTTAATTTACAACCTATTCCTACCCATTGCTCATGTTCTTACCGTCTGTGGGCGACTGAAATGTAGCTTCTCTCGAACTTCATGGGACAAGGACACATCCCTGAGAGTCAAGTAATCTAGGTCTTTTGGCAGCTGGAGAGCTTCATCTCGCTGAATGTCCTTTATTTCTTGTTGCTGATAGGACAATACTGTTTCATAAGTGGCTGGTGAACAAAATAAATTATGTCATGATAGATTACATTAACAAGTTACATTTTTATAACTTTTTATAATTTATAAAGAGCTTTTGCCGCATTATCTCATTCAACACTTAATCTTAACACCATGAGATAGGTGGGGTACATGTTCCCTTTCGCAGATGAGAAATAAAAGCTAAAATAGAGGGAATATCTTACATATTACTACAACATTCTGTCTGGTAGTATACTGCATGCCCTTTTCATTTCAAAAATTTGGAAAATTAAGAGAAATTGTGTGTGTTTCTTCTCAGTGCAAATTTTGGTGGAACATTCCTCAACAGGCTGTGGGTTTGAATTTTAAGTCCTAAAGAACAGATGTTTCTTCAAGAAAATGGTTCTGAATTATGAACATATAAAGCTGTATTTTTTTAATTTAAAGCTTCTCAGATGATAACATAATTTAACTGAGGTTTTACTCAGACGTAAAGTTAAAAAGATAATTCAGCCATTATTTTATAATTAAAGCATTCTGCTCTTAGAAACATAAATTCAAAATTTATTTTAAAACCTAACCTGAGGTAGTCACTCTGTCCTGTTCAAGAAAGTACGTCTTCCCTGAAGGTTTTGGTAGCACCTGCTTCCATCACTTGTCTGGCAGCTCTGAGCCTGGCTCTACCAATGAATTACCCTCTAAATATGGGCATGTCATAATCATTCTGGCCCTCAGTTTCTTTATCTAGAAAATGTAAGTGCTAACTTGGATGACTTCTGATGGTCTTTAATGATAAAAAGGGTGGTTGTGAAGCATAAAGGCCTAGTCAGGCAAGCTAGATTCAATCCCAGCTCTGCCACTAACCAGTTGTGTGTTCTTGGGAAAGTTACCATTTATCTGTAAAATTAAGGTAATAATGCTAATACCTATTCTTCACAGGACATCTATAAGTATCAAAAGAAATAATGCACATAAAGGGCTTAGTACAACATGACAAAATAACAATTTAGTACAACAAACTGTAATACAACTTTATGACTCATGAATAGACTTGGCAAGGGATCATGGAATATAAATGAGAAAACATATATTAAAGTATATTTATTTAATCTTTCAAATATGTATATAGCAAAAACATCAGAGATAATACAAAGAATCTGAAGTTGATTTCTGCCTTTAAGAAACTTAAAGATCCTCTAGTGGAGGATCTGTGAAGTAATTGGAAAACCACTGATAAGTGTTATATTTTAACCTAGTGTGGTTTCTTTTAAGGCATGAATACGAATTAGAGTCTTTATTTACAAACAAGTTAAAAATCATTATTCTGGATTATTCTAACCTGAACCTGGTGATTTATTGGACAAATTAAGTTGCAAATCAAGTTTAAAATGTAGAATTTAATCACTTTTTCCCAGTGCTAAGAGCCTAAACATTCAATAAAGTAACTTTTACTTAATACAGAAATCATAATATTGAAATAAAAGGTCAACATTACTTCTTATACATTAGTACACTACTAGTGTCTGGTTATTTGAAAGAATGATTCTAGAGTTTAAATGGGTTTCCTTTCGTTGCTAGGCTTTTGTTAACTTGCATGGTGGGGTGGCAGGCAGCACTTGGGTCATCCTAGAAAAGCAGCCAAAGCATAGCCAGGTGATAGGCTCTGGAACTGACAGAAGATGCCTCGGCTAGAAAGAATGTAGCATTCTTACCGCCTTCGCTGGGCCCAAGGAGCTTTAAAGTCCTTTCCTGTGTGAACAGCGCATCATCATCCAACTTTTACTACTGTTCTCCCCATCTCATTCTGTTCCTTGCCTTTTTACCACCCCAGGAAAACACTTCCTCTATCAAAATACAGAAGCTGATCTTATTCTCAGTATTTTTATGTTTGAAATTTTTCACAATGAAAACCTTTTAAAAGTCATCTGTAGCTTTGGGAATCAATGCACTGACCCAGGGTAGGACTCAAGAGTATGGATTTCTTTGCCTGATACAAAATAAGTACCTGTTAATGGTAAAATGTTCCAGTATACTGTGAAAGCCAAACATAGTAATATTTTTCTCATTATTAGAATATTATATGAGGAAACTGTAAAAAGGAAGTTAAAAAAAAAAAAGTTGTTGCTTTTTTCTTTAAGGGAGAGATTTACGGTAGTAGTTCCTAAACTTGAAATGTGCACAGTAATCACATGGGGATCTTGTTAAAATGCAGATGTTTACTCAGTGGGTCTGCAGTGGAGCCTGATATTCTGCATTCCTAACGAGCTCCCACGTGTTGCAATGCTCCTAGCCTGGGAACTCCACTTTGAGTAGCACGGAGCCTAAGACTATGCTGGTCCTATGGTAATAATGGCCCCTCTTAAAATAGAGCTCTGCTGTCCATTCATAATTTGTACAAATGGAAAAGAGATAATATATATAGGCATCTTAAGTAAAAGAAGTATTTCCTACCTTCTATTTTCAGTCTTTCAGCTAGCTCTCTACATTCAGTATACTTCTTCAAGGGCTCTGGAACAGCCTTTGCCAATAACTCCAGGTCAACTTCTTCATACTTCAGAACATCTAGAGCTCTGCAAATACACAAAAATTTCATTAACAGAGGGGTCCATACAATATAAGACAGATTAAGAACAGGATTCCTTGGAAATAATAATCTCAGAATAAATAATATCAAAAGACACCTAATTTTTTCCAAGGACAGTGAACAAATGCAGCAGCATCTGCAACACAGAACCTCAATAAGATGTGTGTGATTCTCCCCAACTCCCTTCCCTTATCATGAGAAATGAGTTGTTGGTAAAGTTTGCATTGCTATAATCCATTTTTCCTTTCTTGTAAGGACAGAATATCCTCTGATAACAAGGGTTTGATTGAATTCCCTAAGAATTTATATCTAAGCCATAGCCATGTAAGCCCATGTTCTGTAAGAGAGTCATCCTTTTGCATTCTCGGACCCAACTGAAGGAAGTCTCCTGCTTGCTCCAAGACTGCAAAATATTCTGCACTTTCCCTCTCATTTTGTGTGGTTTTCACAAGGCCCCACTGATCTGTACAGTTTGCCTATATTTACTACTGTAATTCATTTTATTTTTATTTACTAACTTTGATCTTACCCTCTTTTTGTAGATTGCCTTTTTAATAAATGCTGCCCACCCAAAACCAATTAAAACAAGTCATTATCAAATTAACAGGAAGTCAGATCTGCCCATCCAGGGGTCCCAAGTACTCCCAGGCTTCCCACCAATCTTATTTATAGCACATTCTATTATCACAGTCACGCATTACCACCTTTTGCAGATGTCTGACTCATCTATTCCTGAGGAAGCCTGCTCTAGGAAAGTCCAAAAATTCTCTCTCCACAGGAGACTGGACAACTAATTACAGAGGCCTCAGCAGATAAGCTACACTGAACCCATAGAACCAGATGCTCCAAAAGGGTAATGGTTATCAATTTCAGAAATTATAGAACACTAGAGGCCCAGTGCATATATTTGTGCACGGGTGGGGTCCCTTGGCCTGGCTGGCGATCAGGGCTGATTGGGGCCATCTTGCCCAGTCCTGATCAGGGCCCATTGGGGCTGGCCAGCCAGGGGGAGGGACTGTGGGAGGTTGGCTGGCCGCAGGAGGTTGGCTGTGGGAGTGCACTGCGTTGAGCGTCTGCCCCCTGGTGGTCAGTCAGTGCATGTCATAGTTATGGGCCGGTTGTAATGGTCACTTAGGCTTTTATATATATAGATAACGGAATGCACTTCCTAATGACTAACCCAAAAAAAGAGTTACTTTGGAATCAAATAGGGTTGTGACCTCAAATAAGAACCCCTGACCATCTAACTTATTAAAAAAACAACAACCCTGGAGAAACTAAGATGGCGGCATAGGGAAACACCGAAATTGCTGCCTCCTACAACTTCAAAACGCAATAAAAAGACAAAACGGACATCATCCAAAACTTGCAGGAAGGCTGGCGGAGTGGAAATTCTACAACTAGAAGGAAAGAGAAAGGCACATTGAGGGTCAGGAGCTGCGGAAGTAAAGTGCAAAGGTACGGAGGCTCGAGAGTGCGCGGAAAGGGGCTGGTACCTGAGGACGCAGCTGTCTTTTTGAATCGGGAGGGAGTCACAAGCTCCCGACTGCTCTGAACTCCGGTTCCGGGAAGTCTCTGGGGACCTAGGACTCATACGGGGAGAAACTGGACTGTCTGGCAGCAGGCAGAACTCGGAACTCAAGGGCGGCTTTCCCTCAGAGGTGCTTGCAGCAATTGGATTGTTCGGGACACTGAGACACGCGCGGCCTCTTAGGGCAGGGCTGAGAATCCGCCATAGTTCCTTGCTCCGCCCTTTGATTCAATGAGACCCCGCCCCACCCAGGCTGCGGCAGAGGCTTTTGCATATGAATGCCCTGGCCCTTTGCAACCTGAAAATTACCTAACAAACTGCAGTGGGGCCACAGACCCAGAACTTCCAAGAGAAGGCCCAAGGCCCCACAGCAGCTTGCATTGCTTCACAGCTGGGCCTCATCAGGGCACCTCCAAACTCCAAAAAAGGACGGGGAATCTGCAGTTCTCTCCATAGCTCCTGCTGGGTAACCTCCAAGAGCCAGTGTACCCAGTGGTCAGAGGGGGACCATCCGGATTACAACTCCTCAGATCCATAAGGGACACACCCAGGGGGCAGACTCAGTGAGCACCAAAGCCCCACTGAAGCAAGTCTTGCCCCAGAAGAGTGTCTTCAGCACAGAAGTTCTCCCACTGCAGACACAGTCGATTCTCACTGCCAATTGGCCTGGAGGTCAATTCCTCCCAGTGAGCCTACAACAACCAAGGCATAACTACAACAAGACTGTGCACAAAGCCCAAAAGGGGGTGCACCAAGAGTGTCCACCTCAGGTAACGGGGAGGCTGAGCCACTGGGCCCTACAGGACACCTAGCACAGAAAGCCACTCTATCAACACAGGGAAGCATAAAAAATGCAGAGACAAAGAAACAGGTCACAAATGACAGAAATGGAGGAAAGCAAACGACTGGATATAGAGTTCAAAACCACGTTTATAAGGTTTTTCAAGAATTTTATGGAAACCGCTGATAAATTTAGTGAGACCCTCAAGAAATCTAGTGAGACCCTCGAGGATATGAAAAAGGACCAACTAGAAATTAAGCATACACTGACTGAAATAAAAAATAATATACAGAGATCCAACAGCAGACAAGAGGATCCCAAGAATCAAGTCAAAGATTTGAAATACAAAGAAACAAAAAATACCCAACCGAAAAAGAAAAAAGAAAAAAGATTCAAAAAATATGAAGATAGTGTAAGGAGCCTGTGGGACAACTTCAAGCGTACCAACATCAGAATTATAGGTATACCAGAAGAAGAGAGAGGGCAAGATATTAAAAACCTATTTGAAGAAATAATGACAGAAAACTTCCCCTACCTGGTGAAAGAAATAGACTTACAAGTCCAGGAAGCGCAGAGAACCCCAAACAAAAGGAATCCAAAGAGGACCACACCAAGACACATCATAATTAAAATGCCAAGAGCAAAAGACAAAGAGAGAATCTTAAAAGCAGCAAGAGAAAAACAGTCAGTTACCTAAAAGGGAGTACCCATACGACTGTCAGCTGATTTCTCAACAGAAACCATGCAGGCCAGAAGAGAGTGGCAAGAAATATTCAAAGTGATGAATAGCAAGAACCTACAACCAAGATTGCTTTATCCAGCAAAGCTATCATTCAGAATAGAAGGTCAGATAAAGAGCTTCACAGATAAGAAAAAGCTAAAGGAGTTCATTACCACCAAACCAGCATTATATGAAATGCTGAAAGGTATTCTTTAAGAAGAGGAAGAAAAAAAAGGAACTCTTACCATTTGCCACAGCATGGATGGAACTGGAGAGCGGATAAATACCACATGATCTCACTCATTTGTGGAATATAACGAACAACATAAACTGATGAACAAGGACTGATCCAGAGACGGAGAGGCATTGATTGGACTGTCAGGCCTTGGAGGGAAGGTAGGGGAGGGTGGGGGTAAGGGGGAAAGATCAACCAAAGGACTTATATGCAAGCATATAGGCCTAACCAATGGACACGAACAACCGGGGGGGGGGGGTGAGGACATGAGCGGGGGGGGGGAGGGGGTAACGTGGGGATAAGGACACATATGTAATATCTTAATCAATAAAAAATATATTTTAAAAAAAAAGAACAACCCTTTGTTTATAAGGCTTGGTTCACAGGTACAGACTTAAAGACATGCTCTGAGTCAAGCCTAAGTCTCAGAGTACAGAGGTCTGGCACACTTCAACAGAAGATAAGAGAACTTCTGAGCTGCCTAACTCATCAATGGGTTTCTATGTAATCCTGACAGGAAATGAATGTGCACATGCATTTGTGTATCTCTCTAGTTAAAATGCCTGCTCAACCCAGCTGGTGTGGCTCAATGGTTGAGCATTGACCTATGAACCAGAAGGTTTGATTCCTGGTCAGAGCACATGCTTGGGTTGCGGGCTCGATCCCCACTGGGGAGTGTGTAGGAAGCAGCCAATCAATGGTTCTCTCTCATCTTTGATGTCTCTCTCTCGCTCTCTCTTTTCCTTTCTCTCTGAAATCAATTAAAAAAAAAATGCCTGCTCAACTTGTCAGTGCTTGGCACAGAGCCTGGCATGTATGTAGTAAAAGCCATCAATGTATTTTGACCAACTTTCTATCTTTTTAGTTTTATATACCGAGGCATTGATAAAGTGAGTTCATTTAGGATATTAAATGTCAACGTAATCAAAATATAATTTTTTATTTTTATTTGTATTTTATTGATTTTTTACAGAGAGGAAGGGAGAGGGACAGAGAGTTAGAAACATCAATGAGAGAGAAACATCGATCAGCTGCCTCCTGCACATCTCCTATTGGGGATATGCCCACAACCAAGGTACATGCCCTTGACCAGAATCGAACCTGGGACCTTTCAGTCCGCAGGCCGATGCTCTATCCACAGAGCCAAACCGGTCTCGGCTGATAGCATTTTTATACACCAATAATGAACCCTCAGAAAAAGAAACTAAAAAAAAACCAATACCATTTACCATCGCAACAACAAAAAGATAGTATACTTGGGAATAAACTTGACCAAGGAGGTAAAAGACCTATACTCAGAAAAATTTAGAACAATGAAAAAGGAAATAGAGGAAGACCCAAAAAAGTGGAAGCATATACCGTGTTCATAGATTGGAAGAATTAACATCATTAAAATGTCCACACTACCTCCAGCAGCGGTTCCCAACCTGTGGGTCGTGACCCCTTTGGGGGGTCGAACGACCCTTTCACAGGGGTCGCCTAAGACCATCGGAAAACACATATATAATTACATATTGTTTTTGTGATTCATCACTATGCTTTAATTATGTTCAATTTGTAACACTGAAATTGGGGGTCACCACAACATGAGGAACTGTATTAAAGGGTTGCGGCATTAGGAAGGTTGAGAACCACTGACCTAGAGCAATCTAGAGATTCAATGCAATCCCTATTAAAATATCAATAGCATATTTCACAGCTCTAGAACAAATATTCCAAAAACTTACATGGAACCAAAAAAGACCCTGAATAGCAACAGCAATCTTGAGAATTAACAAAGTTGGAAGGATCACAATACCAGATATCAAACTATACTACAAAGCCACTATAATCAAAAGAGCCTGGTGCTGGCACAAGAACAGGTATATAGACAAATGGAACAGACTAGAGATCCTAGAAATTGACCCATGACAATATGGCCAATTAATATTTGACAAAGAAGGTAAAAGCATACAATGGATTAAATATAGTCTCTTTAATAAATGGTGCTGGGTAAATTGGACAGGTACATAAAAAAAACAAAACTAGACAACCAACTTACACTATACATAAAAATAAACTCAAAATGGATAAAAGACATAAATGTAAGACATGAAACCATAAAAATCCTAGAAGAAAACATAGGCAGTAAAATCTCATTTTTACTGATACATTGCCTAGGGCAAGGGAAACAAAGGAAAAAATTAACAAATGGGACTACATCCAGCTAAAAAGTTTCTGTACAGCAAAAGAAGCCATCAACAAAATGAAAAGGGAGCCCACTGTATGGGAAAACATACTTGCCAATGATACGTCTGATAAGAGTTTAATTTCCAAAATATACAAAGAACCCATACATCTCAACACCAGGAAGACAAACAATCCAATTAAAAAATGGACAAAGGATCTGAATAGACACTTCTCCAAAGAGGACATACAGATGGCCAATAGACCCATGAAAAAATGCTCAAAGTCACTAATCATCAGGGAGAGGCAAATTAAAGTGACAATGAGCTATCACCTCATACCTGCCAGAATGGCTACTATCAATAAATCAACAAACAACAAGTGCTGGTGAGGATGTGGAGAAATGGGAACCCTAATACGCTGCTGGTGGAAATGCAGACTGGTATAGCCACTGTGGAAATCAGTATAGAGGTTCCTCAAAAAACTATAAATGAATCTGCCATTTAATCCAGTGATCCCACTTCTGGGACTATATCCTAAGAATACCAAAACACCATTCTGAAAGAATATATACATCCCAAGTTTCATGGAAGCATTATTTACAATAGCTAAGATCTGGAAAACAGCCCAAGAGCCCTTCAGTAGGTGAATGGATAAAAAAGCTGTGGTACATTTACACAATGGAATACTACACAGCTGTAAAGAAGGATCTCTTACCCTTTGAGACAACATGGAGGATCCCAGAGACTATTATGCTAAGTGAAATATGTCAGTCAGAGAAAGACAAATATTACATAATCTCACTTGTAAGTGGAATCTAATGAACAAAATAAACTGACAAACAAAATAGATCCAGTGACATGGAAGCAGGCAACAGACTGATAATTCTCAGAGGGAAATGGGAGCGGGGAGGAAGAGATGAACCAAAGAACATATATGCATATATACATAACCCATGGTGAAGGCCTTGGGAGGGGGCAAGAGGAGGGAGGGGACAAGAAGGGGATATCTGTAATACTTTCAACAATAAAGATAAATTTTAAAAAAATGAGTAGGGAGTCTTTAATATCTCTCTGAAATGATCTCATTTTTCTGTAAATCCTGTAATTTGTAAGTTCTGTAATTGATATTAAAAATGCATACCTGAGAGATACAACTTTACCCATACTTATAGAAGCCTCTGGGATTAACTTTTTCCATTTAGAACTTGAAAACTCAATGGATTTCAACACAGAAATGCCTTCTTCTAAAGAAGACTTCATCCAAGAAGCTCTTGCATATCTTTGTTGGGACACACAGCCAGCTTCCTTATACCCTAAAGAAGGGAGGAGAGAACATAATGAGAGAGGTCTGAGAGAAGAGTGAATCTGGTTGGCAGACTCAGTGAAGAGTTACCTCGGAATGTGAGGCGGCTGTCAGCATTATCAGGGCGCAGTGACAAACGGAACTCTGCTCGACTGGTAAACATTCGGTATGGTTCATTAGTGCCCTGTGTGGTGAGGTCATCAATCAGGACTCCTATGTAGCCTTCCGTTCGGCTAACGACAAAAGGAGGCTTGCGTCTGACCCGAAGACTTGCATTGATTCCAGCTATCACACCCTATAAGAGGACTGAAATGTTTAAAAGGCCATTATGAATTGAATAAAGAGCTGTCCTGTTCAGAACACTACCTAGAAAAAAATAGCCTGGGGCAGTAAGAAAGCAAGCACTGCCCAGAATGGACAGACTCAGGCAGAAAATCTGAACCTTATTCAGAAACAGAATATGGGTAACGTACCACTTTACAACGCTATGATTCATTCAATACATGCCTAAAAACTTTTCTAGCCATTTCCCGCTTTTAAGTAAAAGGAATATAAATTCCCACTTAATAAGAATAATATATGATCATTTTCAGTAAAGTTATTTTAAAAGAGTAATAAAGCCGCAAGTGTTTTTTTAAAAATTCTATTGTATACAGTAACCATCTCCACATAACCTGAAACAGAAATGTCTTCTATTAGTTATGTGTTGTATCTAAGATCTATATGATTATCGTAACAGGCATTAAAAGGAGGAACACTGGTTAAATAGTCCCTTTCTGTTGACATTAACATTTGAAAAAAATCTTACTTGAGCTGCAGCTTCCTCATAACCAGTAGTGCCATTTATCTGTCCAGCGAAGAAAAGCCGTTGCACCAAATGAGTCTCGAGAGAAGGAGTGATCTGACGGGGGTCTAAGTAATCATACTGAACACCATAGCCTGACCAAAGAATAAATGGTACAAAGTAAGTAAAAACAGAGCTGGATTTGTCTCAAGGTAGAGATGCAAAGATTATCATTAAATGCTCTTTAAAAATGGACACAGACACTGATGGGGGGATGAAGGAGGGCAAGTGCCGGAGGGTAGGAGAGGCTAGGGGGGTCAATGGGGGGAAAAGGAGATATAAAGTATTACTATTTGTAATACTTTAAACAATAAAAGAAAAAAATGAAGACTATTTTAAATGTCAAGTTGTTGGGCTTTGTCTTCTGAGGCTCTAAGCAGCCCTGACTGCAGTTACCATCTCCTCACTATCTGCTAAGGCGATGCTGAGCTCCTACTGAAGGGCGCCGTGATTCTCTTTACCTGGCTGGATCATTTTAGCTTTCTCCAAGCCTCTGATGCATGTGATCATTTTCTCCTGTAATTCAGCTGGTAGCGTCACAGATAACCCTTGGGGGTAGATGAGGTCAGAGTCTATTCCTTCAGGTTCCAACCAAACCTGATGTATACGGTTTGGAAAACGCAAAACCTTTGATTCAATGGAAGGACAGTATCTAGAACAGGACATTGAAATAAAAAAATTTAATGAAACAAACGAAAGAGGCTGGCATCATTTCTTAAAGTAATTGAGCAGTGGCACTTTTTCCTTACCGGGGTCCTTTTGTAGTTTCCTTAATGTGACTATTAAGGTGCAGGTTCTCAAGGATAATCTCATCCACTCTAGGGTTGGTGTGAGTCAAGTAACACAGCAGCTGATCTTCTGGCTAAAACACATGAATTAGTTATAGCACTTTTGCCTCTCTACTAGTTTGCTTCTTATTCAAATAGACTGCACACATAATATTGGATGATGTTAAGAAATGATGTTGTTGCTGGATGTGATAATGATATTATGGTTAATGTTTATAACATTTTTATCTGTTAAAGACATATAACTAAGTATTTATAAGTGAAATGATGAGATATTTGAGACTGTTGCTTAAAATCAGCAAGAAGAAAGTGATAAGGGAAGATAAAACAAGAATGCCAAAAAAAGTTATTTGTGGAAGCTGGGTGATGGACACACAGATTCATTATACTATTTCTTCTATTCTCTATAAACTTAAATTTTATAATACAAGTTTTAAAATACACATACCAAGAAAGTGTCACAATTTATATTTTCCCAAAGCAAAAATATAAAAATGAGTTTTCAAAAAAAAACACACAACAATATTTGAAGCCACTCATTAGGATAACACAAGAAACTAGGGCCATCAATTATTAGTCCTCAATTCTAAAAACACAACATACTATTTTTTTTTTAATATTCAAAAGACAAGGCAAAAGTAACCTGTCACTATTGTGAAAAACTGAAGAATTATTTCAGATGAAAGAGAAATGATGGCCCTAGCCAGTTTGGCTCAGTGGATAGAGTGTCAGCCTGCGGACTGAAGGGTCCCAGGTTCAATTCCGGCCAAGAGCACATGCCCAGGTTATGGGCTTGATCCCCAGTGGGGGGCATATAAGAGGCCGCCAATCAATGATTTTCTCTCATCATTGATGTTGCTATCTCTCTTTTCCTCTCCCTTCCTCTCTGAAATCATAAAAGAAATATATTTTTAAAAAAGAGAGAAATGATGATTAAATATATGATCCTAGATTGGAAAAAAAATGGTTGCTATATTATAGGACAATATTGGGATAATCAGTAAAATCTGATTATGGACATTATATTATAATTCATGCACAGGTGGGGTCTGACCAGGACGATCAGGCTGGCCAGCCAGGGAGAGGGGCCACAGGCAGTTGGCCGGCTGGCCCTGCCCTCTGGTCGAACTCCCAGTTGAACTTCTGGCCAAACTCCAGGCTGAGGGGACAATTTGCATATTATCCTTTTATTATATAGGATAACACTATTGAATCAATGTTAAATTCCCCAAATTTCATCACTGAATTGAAGTTCTATAAGAGAATGTTTTTGTGTTTAGTTCAGATACAGACGGAAGTATTTAGGGGTGAAGGATCATGATCTTTGCAATTTGCTCTCAAATGTATCAAACAAAAAAGAAGAGTCAGAATGACACACACACACAGAGTGGCCAGATTATTATGACCACCTGATGTTTGTAGGCAAATTAGCCATACACTGCATCTTATGGGATATGGAAGCTGAAGGCCTGTTCAAACACCTTTGCTGTCTGCAGTTACCAAGATAAAACGTCTCCAATTCGCACAGGAACACAAGGATTGGACAGTCGAGCATTGGGAAAAAGTCATGTAGTCCGATAAATCACGTTTCCAGTTGCATCATGCAGATGGCAGAGTGAGAATTTGGCAGAAACAGCATGAAAGCATGCACCCCATATGCATGAGTACAACCCTTCAAGCTGGTGGGGGCAGTGTTTGGTTTGGGGCATGTTTTCCTGGCATGATTTGGGCCCTTTAATTCGTGTGGAACAACGTCTGAATAGCACAACATATTTAAGTATCGTTGCTGATCAAGTTCATCCTATCATGTTGATGGCATATCCCAATGGAGATGGCTTCTTCCAACAAGACAATACGCCATGCCATGGTGCTCATATTGTGCAGGAGTGGTTTCAAGAACATGAAGGAGACTTTACCTTGCTTAGGTGGCCTCCACAATCACCAGATCTCAATCCAATTGAGCATTTGTGGGATGAAGTTAAAAGAGCCATCAGGCACCTGGTTCCACAACCATCAAATCTCACAGAATTGGACAGTGCTATTGATCAGGCATGGTGTCAGATTCCTCGCATCACCTTTCAACATCTCGTGGAATCAATGCCAAGAAGAATTGCCACAGTATTGAAGGCAAAAGGTGGCCTAACAAAGTACTAATGGGGTGGTCATAATAATCTGGCCACTCATCATAATATATATCCACATTCAAAGGCTGTTAAATCATTTTGTTTACCCATATCTTCAGAAAAGAAATCACTTCTAATGTCGTGGTAAACAACTGGCTTCCCTATTTATAATGGTCTGGCCCTCTAGCAACTTCAGCGCAAAATTACAGGTAATTTGCCTACAAACGTCAGGTGGTCATAATAATCTGGACACTCAGTGTGTGTATGTATGTATACATATATATACATACATACACACATATAGATATGTATCTAGAGAGAGAAATATGGTAAATTATTAACAATGGGTGAATTTCAATTGTTTATAGGAGATTGTTTTAGCTACCTTGCAACTTTTCTGTAGGTCTGAGATTGTTTCAAAAAGTTTAAATAGGCAACGTTACTGAAGTAATGAAACTTAAGAACATACGGAGAAATGACCCAATCAGCTAAATTAATCCTTTTAAAGATCCTTTTTTTTTATACACTAAGTAATAGTGATGTAAAGTGCATTGCTACTCAAAGAAAGAGAGAGAGATCACAAAAGAAAGAGAGAGAGAGAAGGAGGGAGGGAGGCAGGAAGATGTGTTAGGCTATACAGACAGTCCTCGGGCTACGTCGGCACGTACGTCATTTTGTGGTTATATCGCCATCTCCCATTTATTAAAAAAAAAAAAAAATTCCATCATTTCGATGTATGTACATATGTGCTTTATGTTTTTTATTATTTATTTACCACAAGTAAAGGTCAGGAATTGTTATCTTTCTTTTAATTTTTTTTTTTTTACTGTTTCACTTCATTACTGCTGTGTATGTGCTCCATGTGAGTGCCGTAGGTGCTTATGTAGGTGGGTTCCGACTTACAGCGAAAATCGCTTTACGTTGCACCATAGGAACCACAGAAACCATAGGAATGGATCTCCGACATAACCCGAGGACCTACTGTATCCTTCTGTGAATGGCCACTATTTAGCTGTAAAGCCAAATTTTCATAATTATCTTACCTTAATCCACACTGTTTCATTAATAAAGCTGAATGGTATGGATGGATTATCTGGTGTCTGCTTGTTTAGAATACTGAAATTAATGGACTCTTTGGCAATTCGGGGTGGAGTCCCAGTCTTCAATCTTCCCACAACAAACCCCAACTTCTCTAGAGTCTGAGCCAACCCAATGGAAGGCTGGTCTCCTAAACGTCCTGCCGGATGCATCTCCAATCCAATTACAATCATGCCTCTCAGAAATGTCCCAGCAGTCAGAATCACGCTGTCTGCATATACTTTGCTTCCATCCACTAAAGGACAGGAAAGACAGTAAAAATCATGTTCTAATTGTACTATGGATCAAACTGAAATCTGACTACTTTACATTAGTACAGAAAAACTTTCTCTTTAGAAACCTGAGAAATAATTTCAAATGAGTAAGAAGGCTACATGTTATCAATCTCTAGAATCCAAGAAAGTTGGGAGGGAGAACATAATGTACTACCATCTATTCATATGTTCCTAAAATTATACCAGCACTGAAAAAGATTAAATCAATTGATTTTAAAAATTAATTAATGTAAGACTTCTGGTTACCAGTAAATCTGATAGACTACCTCATATAATTCCTTCTTCCTCCTGAAACTTCAAGAAAATGAAATAAAGGGGCAAAAGGGGTATAAAACCACAAGGACAATGAATGGGAGAGAGCTTGCCAAAAGATGAGACATTTAAAAATATTTTTAGAAGACAAAGTGGTTGGAAAAGTGATTAATGATCTAGCAAATGGGAGAAGACTATAAATCAAGAATCTGAAGAGAATACACCAATGGGGATGAACTAATTAGCCCTACAAAGCCCAGAAATGGGAAACTGAGGAATGTAGGAATGAAGCTTGGGGCTGAAATGAAGAGAAATAGTTGAAATCTACACATAAAGGTTATATCTGCAGACAATTCCTTACAGGAAAATTAGGTTTATTTTTTGGGTAATGGGGAGTTACTGTTTAATGGAAACAGTTTCAATTTAGGATGATGAGAAAGTTCAGAAAGTTCGGGAAATGGATAGTGGTGACAGTTGTACAATATAGTGGATGGACTTAACGGCACTGAATTGTACACTTAAAAATGGCTAAAATGGCCCTTGCCGGTTTGGCTCAGTGGATAGAGCGTCAGCCTGTGGACTCAAGGGTCTCAGGTTCGATTCCGGTCAAGGGCATGTACCTTGGTTGCGGGCACATCCCCAATAGGGAGTGTGCAGGAGGCAGCTGATCGATGTTTCTCTCTCATTGATGTTTCTAACTCTCTATCCCTCTCCCTTCTTCTCTGTAAAAAATCAATAAAATATATTAAAAAATAAAACAAAATAAAATGCCCAGCTGGAGTGAATCAATTGGTTGAGCATTGTCCTGTGCATCAAAAAGTTCCTGGTTTAGTCCTGGCCGGGTGGCTCAGTTGGTTGGAGCATCATCCCATATACCAAAAAGTTCCTGGTTCACCGAAACCGGTTTGGCTCAGTGGATGGAGCGTCGGCCTGCGGACTGAGGGGTCCCAGGTTCGATTCCGGTCAAGGGCATGTACCTGGGTTGCGGGCATATCCCCAGTGGGAGATGTGCAGGAGGCAGCTGATCGATGTTTCTCTCTCATCGATGTTTCTAGCTCTCTATCTCTCTCCCTTCCTCTCTGTAAAAAATCAATAAAAAAAAAAAAAAAAAAAAATATATATATATATATATATATATATATATATATATATATATATATATATAAAAAGTTCCTGGTTCAATTACCGGACAGGGCACATACACCTAGGTTGTGGGTTCAATCCCTGGTTGGGGCACATATGGGAGGCAACCGATTAATATTTCTCTCTCATATTGATGTCTTTCTCCACCTCCCCACCCCCACTTTCCTCTCTTTAAGCATGTCCTTAGGTGAGGATTTTTTGTAAAAAGGCAGGCCCGGCCAGTGTAGCTCAGTGGTTGATTGTCAACCCAGGAACCAACAATAGGTTGCAGGCTTGATCCCCAGGAGCGGGATGTGCAAGAGGCAGACAATCAATGATGTTCCTCTCTCATTGATGTTTCTATCTCTCTATCCCATTCCCTTCCTCTCTCTCTAAAAATCAATAAAAACATATTTTTTTAAAAGGCAAATTTTATGTTATGTTTACTTCCCCATTTTGCTGGACTATATCTCCCAATAGCTTCCTAAGAAAAGATGCATGGGAAATAGGTTGTGTGAGTCCTGGTATATCTATAAATGTATTATTCTCCCCTTAGACTTGACTCTTAATTTGGCCAAGAATAGAATTCTAGTTTAAATCTTTTTTTTCCTGAGAATTTTGACAGTCTTGCTCCATTTTCTAGCTTCCAGTTTTGCTGTGAAGATCAGTGCATATTTACTTAAATTTTTTTGTATATGACTTTCTCCCCCATTTCTGGAAGCTTCTAGGACCTTATATGTGTCTCTGGTGTTCTGAAATTTTAAAATGATGTCCTCAGTGTGGTCTTGGTTCATTCATTATGTACTAGGTGTTCTCCTAAAACTAGAAATCTGTGTTACAGATTACAAAAAAAGTTACATTATTAAGCCTATAAAGTAGACAGGGTAAAACACAGCATTTAAAGATATGAAATTAAGTAATAAAAACATAAATAAAGGTATAAGGTCTATACTAATAAAAACAATATAATCATTAAATTTGAAGAGGATAGGAGGCAGAAGAGAGAAAAGGAAAATAAAATAAAATTAAGTATTCATAGTGGAAAGTCAACAAACACTGACAGAAGAAAAAGATTTAGTGTATAAAAATCATAATTAAAATAATCACCAGAACAAAAATACAAGCTTCTAAAAAAGAAACCTAGTTCCTAGATACAAAGCAAACACAGACTAAGTGTTTAAAAGAAAGTACAGAACAGTGTATATAATATGCTGTTATGTGAAACACACACACACACAAAGATACATGTATATTCACAGCCAGAAAGACAACCCAAGACACTAGGAATGCTCCTAAAAAAGAAAACTGATTGGCTGGGGGACAGATGAGAGAGAGACCACCTTTTCACACTATGTTCTTATGTCCCCTTTAAACTGTTTACTATATATATATGTATTCCCCATTTTAAAAAATTAATAAATCTATAATTTTATACTAGGGAAATTAAGTCAAGATTTGTATTTTAAATATATTTTTATGGATTTCAAAGAGGAAGGGAGAGGGAGAGAGAGAGAGAGAAACATCAATGATGAGAGAGAATCATTGATCAATGCCTCCTGCATGCCCCCTACTAGGGACTGAGCCCAAAACTGGGCATGTGCCCTGACCAGGTATTGGCACTGTGACCTCCTGGTTCATAGTCTAATACTCAACAACTGAGCCACACCAGCCAGTCTCAAGATCTGTATTGTAAATGTTGAGATTCTCCAGCACAGCTCCTCTCATCATTTAAAAAAATATATCTTTATTGATTTCAGAGAAGAAGGGAGAGGGAGAGATAGAAACATCAATGATGAGAGAGAATCAATGATCAGCTGCCTCCTGCACACCCTCAACTAGGGATCGAGCCCGCAACCCAGGCATGTGCCCTTGACCGGAATCGAACCCGAGACCCTTCAGTCGGCAGGCTGACGCTCTATGCACTGAGCCAAACTGGCCAGAGCTCATCATTTTTTAAAACTGATTTTTAGAGAGAGGGGAAGGGAGAGGGAGAGAGAGGGAGAAAGAGGGAGGGAGGGGGAGGGGGGGAGAGAGAGAGAGAGAGAGAGAGAGAGAGAAATCAATGTGAGAGCAAAACATCAATTGGTTGCCTCCTGTATGCTCCCTGGGACCCGCAACCAAGGCATGTGCCCTGACTGGGAATCAAACTAGCAACCTTTTGGTGTACATAAATGAAAACATAAATTTAAAAAATTAATTACAAAGATTTGGAAAATAAAGTTAAGGAAATCTCCTAAGAAAGTACGACAAAATGACAAAATGTACAAATAGAAAAAAACCTAGAAGACCAATCCAGGAAAGGATAGGAGTTACAAGAGAGCATGGAGAAATAATAGAAGAAAATACCTCAGATATCAAGGACACAGATTTCTAGTTTCAGGAGAACACCTAGTACATAATGAATGAACCAAGACCACACTGAGGACATCATTTTAAAATTTCAGAACACCAGAGACACATACAAAATCCTAGAAGCTTTTAGAAGGGGGTGGGGGGAGTCTATATACAAAAAAATGTAAGTAACTATGCACTGATCTTCACAGCAAACCTGGAAGCTAGAAAATAGAGCAAGACTGTCAAAATTCTCAGGGAAAAAAAGATTTAAACTAGAATTCTATTCTCGGCCAAATTAAGAGTCAAGTCTAAGGGGAGAATAATACATTTATAGATATACCAGGACTCACACAACCTATTTCCCATGCATCTTTTCTTAGGAAGCTATTGGGAGATATAGTCCAGCAAAATGGGGAAGTAAAAAGGAGACAGACTGAAGTTCCAGTAAATAAGGGATGATGTAACACAGCAGAGTATTAAAAGGAAGTTGAAAAGGACATCTGTGGCCCTAGCCAGTTAGGATAGAGCATTGCCCTGAGGACTGAAGGGTCCCGGATTCGATTCTGGTCAAGGGCACATGCTGGAGTTGTGGGCTCGATCCCCAGTAGTGGTTGTGCAGACAGCAGCTGATCAATGATTCTCTCTCATCATTGATGTTTCTCTCTCTCTCCCTCTCTCTTCTTCTCTGAAATCAATAAAAATACATTAAAAAGAAAAAAAGCACATCTGTGGCCCTGGCTGACGTGGCTCAGCAGCTAGGGCATTGGCCCTGCACGGAAGGGTCTCGGGTTTGATTCCCAGTCAGGGGCATGTGCCTGGGTCCCTGCCCCCTCCACTCTAAAAATCAATGGAAAAAACATCCTTGGGTGAGGATTAACAACAACAAAAATGACATCTGTGCAGAAGGCCTAGAGAGCAATTGTCCTGATTATAGCAGTAAATTGTGGGGGATTCGGAAGTTGATATTTTTGGAAGGGAAACATTACAGAAAACAACAGAATTGATAAATTATTTGAGCACTGAGTGTTTTTTTAAAAAAAATATATTTTATTAACTTTTTACAGAGAGAAAGGGAAAGGGATAGAGTTAGAAACATTGATGAGAGAGAAACATCAATCAGCTGCCTCCTACACACCCCCTACTGGGGATGTGCCCACAACCAAGGTATATGCCCATGACTGGAATCGAACCTGGGACCCCTCAGTCCGCAGGCTGACGCTCTATCCACTGAGCCAAACCGGTCAGGGCATGAGTTTTTTTCTGATGAAAAAGTTGAACAGGTCAGGTACACAGGTAAAATAAGTAAATAAAAAATAAAGCAATTATTAACCCAAGGCAACAAAAAAGAGGTATATAACATAATACACTACTTGAACCTGTAGTGAACAATATTCAAATAATCATAATACTATAAATATTATCAACCAAAATTTATGGTATAATTATATTGGAAGGATAGAAGGAAGGAAAGCAGGAGATTAAAGAGAGCTACCATATCCCTAGCCAATTTGGCTCAGTGGATAGAGTGTCGGCCTGAGGACTGAAGGGTCCCAGGTTCGAATCTGGTCAAGGACACATACCAGGGTTGTTGTGGGTTTGATCCCCAGTAGGGGGTATGCAGGAGGCAGCCAATCAATGATTCTCTCTCATCATTGATGTTTCTCTCTCTCTCTCCCTCTTTGAAATGAATAAAAATATATTTAAGAATAAAAAAATAGAGTTACCATAAAAAAGTTAATAGATAATGTTTAAGACTGATAATTTAGGGGGTAAAAATATAAGCTTATTATTGAGAAATATGTTAAGTATAGATCAGAAGTGACAGTTAAAAAAACTGAACTATTAGGTTTATAGAGGGGGATACAGAAAATAAACATGTATCTATACACATTTTTCTAAGTACATTCTTTTTTTTTTTTTTTTAATATATTTTATTGACTTTTTCACAGAGAGGAAGGGAGAGAGACAGAGAGTTAGAAACATCGATGAGAGAGAAACATCGATCAGCTGCCTCCTGCACATCTCCCACTGGGGATGTGCCCACAACCCAGGTACATGCCCTCGACCGGAATCGAACCCGAGACCCTTCAGTCCGCAGGCCGATGCTCTATCCACTGAGCCAAACCGGTTTCGGCTAAGTACATTCTTTTTAAAAAATATATATTTTATTAATTTTTTACAGAGAAGAAGGGAGATGGATAGAAAGTTAAAAACATTGATGAGAGAAACATCAATGAGCTGCCTCCTGCACACATCCTACTGGGGATGTGCCCGCAACCAAGGCACATGCCCTTGACCGGAATCGAACCCAGGGCCTTTCAGTCCACAGGCCAACGCTCTATCCACTGAGCCAAACCGGTTAGGGCTATCCACATTTTTTAATTCTACTTGATTTTTATAAAAGGTAGGTGCATGTGCCATTTTGATTAAAAAATTAATACATAACCCTTTTAAATATAAAATATGTAATAATCTTATAAATATAAGCTTTAAAGATTTAAGGTCAGAACTAGGAAAAATAAAAAGTACAACAGAAAAACCAAGAGAAAAAAGACACAATTATTCAGGCTAAAGTCGTACACGTGGTATAGATGAGCCCAAAATTTGACTAAGCTTCACAAATGCCAAAATGAAAGAATTATGATCTTTTTATACAGTTTTCCTCATTCATGAAAACACAACAATTTCCTAGAATAAGTAAAACATCCCCATACTCTGCTCTGAAATAAACTGCTTACACGGAGCCTGATACTGTTATTATTATCTATAACTAGTACATACCCAAAACAACACCACTGACACGGCATTTCCCAGTGTGCTCAGGTTCTGGTTCTGTAAGTATAAGATCTTCTACAGCTCCCTCCTGAACGGTAAGCAGTGGTGTATTTAGGATTTCTTTCTGTCAAAAGAGAGTGCACGTTGAAACAACAGTTAAATGATCACTACAATCTCGCCTGTTTTTGTGCCTTATTCTCACCTGCATGTTCTGTTTGTAGAGTTTCCTATCAATTTGAGCTCTCAGACCCCAAACAGCTGGTCCCTTACGTCGGTTTAATACTTTGTAATGTACACCAGACTGGTCACAGATTCGGGAACACAGGCCATCTAAAGCATCTACTTCCCTCATTAAATGCCCCTTTCCGATACCACCAAAGGAAGGATTACAGGACATCTGACCTAAAGAAAATAGACAAAATAAATATATGAGCACCTTGCAATAGTGAGTGCAATAGAAAATTGTTTGTACAAGTGGCTAGAATCAGCTCATGTGATAAAAAAAATAAGAGACTTGAAACAAACACTAAAAAGAAAATTCCAAAGTCCCAATAGGGTATCATTCAGGGCATTCTGGAAGACAAACCCTTGCCTGTAGTTTCCTTTCAATCTTTTCCTTGATGCATATTTTATTTCATTAGGTTGCCTTTTCCTTTAAAATGTCGTTTTTGAAATCTTTACCTCATGAAACCTTTCCAAATCAAGAATACTTTAGAAGTACCTTGGCAATGGTTCACTGTTATAATCAATTATATCTTCTATAAATGCCATCTGTTTTCTTTTTTGCTTATTTTGCAGAAATAATTAAGTTATAAGTTTCTTCAAAGTAAAAACCATATTTTATAGCTTTTCTTTAAATTTCCCTAGTCTTATTTGGAAGTCTGGATACTGCTACTCATCAAAATGACTTACCTTTATTTATTTATTTTTTAATATATTTTATTGGTTTTTTACAGAGAGGAAGGGAGAGCGATAGAGAGTTAGAAACATCAACGAGAGAGAAACATCGATCAGCTGCCTCCTGCACACCTCCCACTGGGGATGTGCCCGCAACCCAGGTACATGCCCTTGACCGGAATCAAACGCGGGACCTTTCAGTCCGCAGGCCGACGCTCTATCCACTGAGCCAAACCGGTTTTGGCCTTTATTTTTTAATTGATTTGAGAGAGAGAGGGAGTGAGAGAAAGAGAAGGGGGGAGAGAGAGAGAGGGAAAGAGAGAGAGAGAGAAACATCAATTTGTTGTTTCACTTACTTAAGCACTCATTGGTTGATTCTTGTATGTGCTCTGACTGGGGATCAAACACAACCTTGGTGTATAGGGGAAGATGCTCTAACCAATTGAGCAATTGGGCCAGGGATAATGATGTAGCTTTTATTTATTTATTTTTTTTAAATATATTTTATTGATTTTTTACAGAGAGGAAGGGAGAGAGATAGAGAGTTAGAAACATCAATGAGAGAGAAACATTGATCAGCTGCCTCCTGCTCATCTCCTACTGGGGATGTGCCCGCAACCCAGGTACATGCCCTTGACCGGAATCGAACCTGGGACCCTTCAGTCCGCAGGCCGATGCTCTATCCACTGAGCCAAACCGGTTTCGGCAATGATGTAGCTTTTAATATTCATTATATATCAGTTAATTTTACAGAAATTTCTGAATCCTACTAATTTCTTACATGTTCTCAAACTTCGATCCCCAGAAATGAGTCTCCTCATACACAGAAGGGGGAAAAAACAGAACACCTAAAATACCAGAAATTATTGAAATTCCACTACTTTTTTTATTAAAATATATTTTTATTGATTTCAGAGAGGAAGGAAGAGGTACAGAGAGACAGACACATCAATGATGAGAGAGAATCATTGATCGGCTGCCTCCTGCATGTTCCGCACTAGGGATCAACCTGCAACCCGAGCATATGTCCTGATTGGGAATCGAACAGTGACTTCCAGTTTCATAGGTTGACGTGCAACCACTGAGCCATGCTGGCTTGGCTCCACTACTTTCTTATATCCCTAAACTAGAGAACTTCTAGGCACTTTATTAAATTAGTGTAACTATATTATAAACCTATTTATAAAATTTACGTTTGTGAAAGGCAAAGAAATCCTCATGTTTTTAAATTGCTGAAAACTTTTTCTCAAAGAAATGTATGCCTATAAGGAGCTTCTCCTTATGGGCATTGTTGAACATGTCACTCTCTTTTGCTTAGTCCTCCAAATTTTTCTCAACAGAGAACTCTAGGAAGCCAGCATTCATTCCCAATCATTTGGAGTTGGAATAAGATCTACTAAATCATCTGTGCTCTTAAATAGAGGCTACTAACATCCCAAGTGTGGCACCAGTACCTGGGCAGTGGTAGTAGAAATGTATAAAGAGGTAAATTTTTCACTCTACTAAAAAATTTAAGTCAGCTATGTAGAAAAGCTCATGGTAAAACAACAGTTAACAACTGACCACTTAATATGGGCCAGCCATTATCCCAGGTGAGTTGTATGTATTTTTCTAACTTAAACTTTCTGACTTAAACCTGATGAAGTTGATACTATTACTTCTATTTCATGGAGAAAGAAAGTGAGGCTTAGATAAACTGTCCCTTGCCAAGGTCACCCAGATAATACATAGCAGAGCCTAGAATAAAATTCAGAAAGTCGCCGAAACCGGTTTGGCTCAGTGGATAGAGCGTCGGCCTGCGGGCTGAAGGGTCCAAGGTTCGATTCCGGTCAAGGGCATGTACCTGGGTTGCGGGCACATCCCCAGTAGGGGATGTGCAAGAGGCAGCTGATCGATGTTTCTCTCTCATCGATGCTTCTAACTTTCTATCTCTCTCCCTTCCTCTCTGTAAAAAATCAATAAAATATATTTAAAAAAAAATTCAGAACGTCTAACCGTCTCTTAATGGACAACATTCTCCATGAAATCCATAGATGATACAGCATAGAATAGACAGGCTCAGAAGGCTAGTCTTTTATGGTGAAAGGCAAAATATAACTTTGCCAAAAAACATTATTTTCCAGGTGAGTGTGAAAATAGAAGACTTTCTTTCCACCTCTGACTTCACCATTGGCAAATGGTATGACTGAATCATAGCAGGACAAATCTTGCAGTTCAACCTACTAAGCCAAAGCTATCTTTATGAGGTCACACACAAATATCTAATACTCCACTATAGCGAATTACCTTAGGAAATGAAACCTTGATTTTAAGATAGAATTGTTATTCACTAAGGTCACCTGTAAGAGTTATTAAAGTATCTCTGAAATATATTTACTTTTAAAACTTATATTTTGTTGAGAATGAGTTTTGATAGGAATCCCTTTATCCCTGACAGAACTACATAATATACTATATAATGATCACTTTAGTTCAATAATACTTTTTTGTTCATTAGATTTTTGTTATTATTATTGAAAGGTAGTACTATAAGCAATATTGTACAATAAGCTAAGAGTAATTTTTTTTGGAAATCATATCGTTCCTCTCCAAACGAATCACAGTTAAACAGTGTATATTTCTCCACAGTTATGACCTGGATGGCAATTTTAAAAACGTATTTCAGTATACAAATATGTGATTTATTCACAACTTTTACAAAGCGCAGTTAATATTGTAATTGATCTTCACTCCTAAGTAAAATTCAGGAGGAAAGACATAGGCATGCATAACTTACCAGATACTGTTTTGGCTAGCATCTACCATGATGCAAGAGAGCGATCTAGCGCCCTACCTGGTTTGGCTCCGTGGATAGAGAGAGCATCGGCCTGGGGACTGAAGAGTCCCAGGTTCGATTCTGGTCAAGGGCACATGCCCGGGCTGGGGGCTTGATCCCCAGTAGGGGGAGTGCAGGAGGCAGCCAGTCAATGATTCTCTCTCATCACTTTCTAATCTCTCTTTCCCTATCCCTTCCTCTCTGAAATCAATATGAGAGAGAGAGAGAGAGAGAGAGAGAGAGAGAGAGAGAGAGAGAGAGAGAGAGGGAGAGAGAGGGAGGGAGAGGGAGAGGGAGAGAGAGATCGATCTAGGCCTAGCAGATTTGGCTCCGTGGATAGAGCATTGGCCTGTGGTCTGAAGGGTCCTGGTTCCATTCGGGTCAAGGGCATGTACCTCAGTTGAAGGCGCTGAGGCTCTATCCCGGCCCTGGTCGGGGCAGGCGTGGGAGGGAACCAATCACAAAACCGGGGAACAAACATCCAGCAGAAATATAGAATGCAACAAGAGGTAAACGATCACTAATAATGCTAGCTCACTCTTTACCCAAAGCAACAAGCTAGTCAAGGTTAACCGGCAGCAATGCAATCAGAAGCTACCAGAAAGCACCACATTCTTAGTCTCCCCCTTTCCCGAGGCACCGCCCCCACATCCTCCAGGCAACCGCTTTGGTGGGCAGCAGCACAGTCCGTGGTGCCCGGCACAGCTGACCCGGAGTGCGGACCCGGCCCGCCTATTCCGCGAGGCACAAATCGGGCTTAAACCGCCGACCCCAGGATTCTCGCCAGCCTTGCGGGAGGGAACAGGCTGCCCACACCCGGCACTGGAGGGGGGTGAAGGGGACGGATTATTCGCGACGTGCGTCCTTCGCAAAGCGCCACGGCGGCCGGGCCCCTCACCGATCGTGTCCACGCGGTGCGTGAGGAGCAGCGTTCGGGAGCCGCACCGCGCGGCCGCGGCGGCTGCCTCCGTGCCCGCGTGCCCTCCGCCGACCACCACCACGTCGTAGTGCGGGGCCCAGGGCGCAGCGCTGTCGCCGCGGAGCCGGGCGAGCGGAAGGTGCTGTTTGGCGAGGGAGGCCGCGACCCAGCGACCGCAGCCTCGGAGAGAGAACATGGCTGGAGACGGCAGAGTCTGCCTGACTCCAAACCTGACACGAGCTACGCGCAATCGTAAAGGGCACCGGCGTGAATCTTCAGGGCGCCGCCACCTACTCTGACGTCACGGCGTAGCACGTCTCCGTCCAGCGTCGCCGCTGATTGGCGGTTTGGCGCGACTTGCCTAGTAAATCCAGACCCGGTCCCGCGCTGGTGGCTCCTGGGACGTGCACCTGGGTTGTGTGACCCCCTGAGGCACCGGAGTGAGAGACATTGATTTATTGTTCCGCTTCTTTCTGCACGCATTGGGACTTTCTTATATAGGGTGTCCCAAAATTCACGCAAGATTTGAATTTTGCGTGAGCATTAACAACAACAACAACAAAATAAAAGCCTAATTTGACTTGGTTTATTGAATCAGATTCTAATATCTGTTGCCCTTTGATTTCAATCCCTTCAATTTGATAAGCGTTACCAAGTACCAATTATGGCCCAGAAGCAGGGACAATGAAGACCAATGAAGACCACGGCTTTGCGTATGTGAGGAGGCCATTTACCCGATGTGCTATTCCATACATAACCCTATACTGTATACTTTATGAATCAATAAAAAATTTACAATTTTTTAATTATAAACCTGTGTTTTCTATCAAAATTACTTCTTGCGTGAGTTTTGGGACACCCTATATGTGCCCTGACTGAAGATGGAACCTCCACCGTGGCATATGGAGAGGACGCTCCAAGCAACTGAGTTATCCAGCCAGGGCCTTATTTTTCTCCCCTTTTCAATTCAACTTAGCATCTTCTATTATCTGTTTATTGGCTGTTTGGCCAAGCCAAAATGTAAGCTTCAGGAGGGCAAGGATGATCTTTGTTTACCAAGAACCTAGAATAGTAGATGCTCAAACACTTCTTGAGGGACTAAGTAAATTACTGAGACAAACATGAAACATAAAGGATTAGATGTAAAATCAAGTAGGGCCCTAGCCAGTTTGGCTCAGTGGATAGAGCTTCGGCCTGTGGACCGAAGGGTCCCAGGTTTGATTCCAGTCAAGGGCACCATCTCGGTTGCAGGCTCCTCCCCATCCCAGACCCTGGTCAGGGTGGGGGGGAGGCAACCAATTGATGTGTTTCCCTCGCATTGATGTTTCTGTCTTTCCCTCTCTTCCACTCTCTCTAAAAATCAATGGGAAAATGAATCTCTGGTGTTATTTTTCTTCTAGATAAAGTCCAAGATTCACATCAAGACAACTAAAAAGTCATTCCCTCTATGATCTGGCAAAGTGGATACTGTTGTCATCAATGACCCCTTCATTGACCTCAACTACATGGCCTACATGTTCTAGTATGATTCTACTCATCGGAAGTTCAAAGGCACAGTCAAGGCTGAGAACTGTAAGCTTGCCATCCATGTCCATCTTCTAGGAGCCAGATCCCGCCACCATCAAAAGGGTTGATGCTGGTGTTGAATATGTTGTGGTGTCTGCTGGTATCTTCACTACCTTGGAGAAGGCTGGGGCTCACTTTAACAGTGGAGTCAAGAGGGTCATAATCTTTGTCCCTTCTATGGGTGCTGCCATGTTTGTGAAGGGGATAGAATCATGACAAGTGTGACAACTCCCTCAAGATGGTCAGCAGTGCTTCCTGCACTACCAGCTGCTTGGTCCCCCTGGCCAAGGCCATCCATGACAACTTCGGCATTGTGGAGGGACTCATGACCACAGTCCATGCCATCACTGCCACCCAGAAGACCATGTGTCAGGGCCAGCCTGACAGGGTTGAGCCGGGCTGAGGCAGGGAGGTGGGAATTGAGAAAAAAAAGAAAGACAGGAAAACGGGGTCGGGAGGACCCCAGTTCTCAAAGAACTGAAGCGAGTTTATTAGCTATACAATCCTATTTATACACAACACACTGAATAGGAGGTCTGTCAAGAGGAATGTATTCTTTGTTCCTCTTAATCTCTAAGGGAGAGACACAGCACAAGGACAAGTTCTCAGCACAGCATATCTCAGTAAATAGACTTCTTGGTAAGCTATGAAAGGCTGTTCTCATTCTACAAATGTTGCTCTCATTCTACTGATAATCGCCATCCAAACAAGTCTGGGAAAACTATGTGGGTAAGGGTCCCAGCCTTGCTAGGCCCTTCAGGTGCAAGGACCTTGCCAGCTTACATATGGCCCCCAACAACCATGGATGGCCCCTCTGGGAAGCTGTGGTATGATGGCTGAGGGGCTGCCCAGAACATCATCCCTGCTTCTACTGGTGCTGCCAAGGCTGTGGGTAAGGTCACCCCTGAGCTGAATGGGAAGCTCACTGTCATGGCCTTCTCTGTCCCCACCCCCAATGTGTCAGTTGTGGATCTGACCTGCCACCTTTAGAAAGCTGCCAAATATAATGACATGAAGAATATAGTGAAACAGAGGGGCCCCTCAAGGGCATCCTGGTTATACTGAGGACCAGGTTGTCTCCTGGGACTTTAACAGTGACACCTACTCCTCCACCTTTGATGCTGGGGCTAGCATTGCTCTCAATGACCACTTTGTCAAGCTCATTTCCTGGTTTGACACTGAATTTGGCTACAGCAACAGGGTGGACCTTATGGTCCACATGGCCTCCAAGGAGTTAGAGCCCCCTGGACCACCGGCCCCAACCAGAGGAAGAGAGACCCTCAGCTGCTGGGGAGTCCTTGCCCCGAATCAATTCCCCAACACACTGAGAATCTCCTGACTTTCACAGTTTTCATCTCAGACCCCCTGCAGAAGAAGGGGAGGGTTTAGGGAGCCCTACTTTGTCATGCACCATCAAAAAGTTCACTGCACCCAGCCAAAAAAGAAACAATTAAAAATAAATATTTATTACAATTACAGTAATCTTAATCTTGTTTAGTCTTGTAAAAGATGAACATTTACTTCACATTAATTTAAAAAAGGAACCTCATTAAACTTATATTGAAAAAGCTTGTGAACTTCAATGGGCGAGAAAGCTTGTAGTTTTCCACAATTCTTTTAGGTGGCATGCCAGCAAATGCGTCGGGCTGTCAGTACTGCCGAGGGTGTTTGCAGCTTCTCTCAGGTTAGCTTTTTGCCTTGGAGCAGAACATTAGCTTCTCTTCAGGACCGGGGCGTGGCTCCCAGGCCGCGCTCCCGCGTGGGGTCACATTTCCTGCGCGTGCTCCCTGACCGCGCCGCTGCCTTCCCGCCAGACTTCAAGTTTTAAGTTTCATTTCCAGTCACTGGCCGAGACTGCAGGTTCCTCTAAGCGAAGCCGAGTCTATTTTCCAGGAGCAGAGAGCGCCAGCTATGGATCCTCGGTGCGGAAAGGCGACGCGGACAGCTTCGAAGGCGGGAGCCGCCACCCCCAAGATTTTGGCGCAGAGTGCGAAGGGCGCCCCGACGAAACCCTCGTCGACGAAGCCCACCCAGACGGAGCCCGTCGAGTGTCCGGTTGTCCCCAAAGCTGTCCAGCCCAACGAGCAGAATTGCAGCTCCTCGAGAGCGTCGGGGAACCCGCGGAAGAAGAGCCCCCCGGGCTCCCGGGAGAGACCGCAGGTCCGCGCGCGGGGTGCGCGCGCCGAGAAGGCCCCTCTGAGCGGTGACGCGGTGAACGGGCACACGGATCTGGCCATGGCGCCGGAGCCGCCCCTTCCCAGAGCTGGATCTCGCCGAAAAGGGAGTGCATGTGCCAAGACAGCGCCTCTGAGTGCCCAGGACTCCTTGGACGGGCAGCCGGGTCTGGCCCAGGAGCCGGAGTCGCCCCTTCCCAGGGCTGGATCTCGCCGAAAAGGGGGCGCATGCACCCAAAAGGCGCCTCTGAGCGGTGACGCGGTGAACGGGCACACGGATCTGGCCATGGCGCCGGAGCCGCCCCTTCCCAGAGCTGGATCTCGCCGAAAAGGGAGTGCATGTGCCAAGACGGCGCCTCTGAGCGTCCAGGACGCCTTGAACGGGCAGGCCGGTCTGGCCCAGGAGCCGGAGTCGCCCCTTCCCAGGGCTGGATCTCGCCGAAAAGGGGGTGCATGCACCCAGAAGGCGCCTCTGAGCGGTGACGCGGTGGACGGGCACACGGATTTGGCCAAAGCTCCGGAGCCTCCCGCGGCTCCGGAGCCACCCCTTCCCAGAGCTGGATCTCGCCGAAAAGGGAGTGCATGTGCCAAGACAGCGCCTCTGAGTGCCCAGGACTCCTTGGACGGGCAGCCGGGTCTGGCCCAGGAGCCGGAGTCGCCCCTTCCCAGAGCTGGATCTCGCCGAAAAGGGAGTGCATGTGCCAAGACAGCGCCTCTGAGTGCCCAGGACTCCTTGGACGGGCAGCCGGGTCTGGCCCAGGAGCCGGAGTCGCCCCTTCCTAGGGCTGGATCCGCGCGCTCCGCTGGGGAGCGGAGACCTCCGTCCAGGCCAACGGAGGACGCCGGCCAGGATCCGCTGGTTCCAGCCCCTAGTCTGGGCCGGAGGGACGCGGTGCCGGGCGCCTGGAAGCTCGGGACGGTGCTGAAGAAGTTGAAGCTACGTAGCGCAGAAATCTCAGAAGCCGCGGAGGTTGTAAACAGGGTCGTGGACCACCTGCTACGAGGACTGAGGAACGGCTGGTCCGAGTTTAAAGGTGTCGAGTTGCTTGGCACTGGGAGCTACTACGAGCAAGTGAAGGTGAGTGCCAATCGCCTGCCCTCCCGTACCCTAGGCACGCGCCCGGCTTCCTCACCCCTCTTCTAACGTCCCCGATATTCCCCATCTCCTATGGTTCCTCACTTTACGTTGTAAGAAACTCAGACTAGTTCTTACGTTCTAATTGAAACGACATACCTTTGTTCTTTCGTTTATTCATCACTACATCCAAGGAACATAGAGCCAACCTATATTGATTGCTAGCCACTGTTTTGGGGGGAATTCAAATGTATAGACTCATTCATGTAAGCAGACCTGCATTGTGTTTCTCCAACAGTGTTATACTTGGTAATTTCTGGTCAGATTATGACTTGGATGATTAGGAGTGTGATCTGCGAAATATCCACAAAATTAATATATCTAAGAAACTTTTTTCCTATGAGGATTTTTGTACTGCAAAAGAAAAATATTTTCAGTCTCTCCCTCCAGCCCCTGCGAACCCACTCTTTCTCTCAATTTCTTATTTAGATGTTATGGGAAGCTCCCAGTGAATGATGTTAAAAGTAAATTAAGAGAAAATCTCCTACAGGTACTAAAAAGCATTCTTCCTAAATACACATCAGATGGAACTATTTTTAAGTGTGTATTCCACAGCTCCATTTGTCTGTGGGTGGTTGTCATTAAAGCCATCATTCCAGTATAAATGGAAGGTTTAGGAGCAGGTTTCTGACTGGAGTTTGTTTCCTGATCAGTGGCAGTGATGAAAGTGGACCACCTTGTCGTATTCTTGATCTTAAAGAAAATACTTTTAGCTTTCCCCTGTTGAGTATGATGTTAGCTGTGTGTTTGTCATATATGGGCTTTTATTAAGTTGAGGTATGTTCCCTTTATTGCCACTTTGTCGAGTTTTATCATAAATGGGTGCTGTATTTTGTCAAATGCATTTCTGCATCTTTTGATATGGTCATATGGTTTTTATCCTTCATTTTGCTTATCACATGGTATATCATAATAATTGATTTGCAGATATTAAACCAACCTTGCATCCCAGGAATAAATACCACTTGATCATGTTGTATGATCTTTTTAATATATTGCTGAATTTGGTTTGCTAACATATATATATATATATATATATATATATATATATATATATATATATATCCTATCTAATAAAAGAGAAAAATGGTAATTGGCGTACGACGATACCCTTTTCATTGGCTAATCAGGGCTATATGCAAATTAACTGCCAACTATGATTGGCAGTTAACTGCCAACTAAGATTGGCAGTTAACTGCCAACAAGATGGCGGTTAATTTGCATATGTAGGCACAATGCAGGGAGGCGAAAGGGAAAGCAGGAAGAAGCCCCCTGCCACTGACAGTGATCGGAAACCCAGCGGGGAGCTAAGAGCTGGGGGGCAGGGCAAAGGCAGCCCCAGGGCTGCCTTTGCCCTGCCCCCCAGCCATGATCAGAGAATCAGGCGCCTTTGCTGCCCTGGCCAGTGATAGCAGGAAGTAGGGGTGGAGCCAGCGATGGGAGCTGGGCACGGTCGAAGCTGGCAGTCTCGGGAGCTAGGGGTCCCTTGCCTGAGCCTAAAGCGAAGCCCATGATCGCGGGGCCGCTGCAGATGCGGGTCCCCGCTGCCCGAGCCGGATGCCTAGGCCAGAGGTGTTAGGCCTGGGCAGGGGCGGAGCCTGCAACCACGGGGAGCTGGGGGTCCCCCGCCCAGGCCTGACACCTCTGCCGGAGGCCTCAGGCCTGGTCAAGGGGCCGATCCGGTGATTGGTGATCGGAGGGTGATGATGGTCAACTCCTCTGGCCGAGGCATCAGGCCTGGGTGGGGGGCGGAGCCGGGGATTGGGGGGATATGATGGTCCCCTTGCCCAGGCCTGAAGCCTGGGTCAGAGGTGTCAGGCTTGGGCGGGGGGTGGAGCAAGCGATCAGAGGGAGATGGGGGTCCCGTGCCCAGGCATGATTCCTGGGCCAGAGGCCTCAGGCCTGGGCGGGGACCAGAGCCAGTGATCAGGGGGAGATGGGGGTCCCCTGTCCAAGCCTGACACCTCTGGCGGAGGCGTCAGGCCTGGGCAAGGGGCCGATCCTGCGATTGGAGGGTGATGGGGGTCAACGCCTGAGGGCTCCCAGTATGTGAGAGGGGGCAGGCTGGGCTGAGGGACACTCCCCCCCCCCTACACACACCCAGTGCACGAATTTCGTGCACTGGGCCCCTAGTATATATATATATATATATACACACTAATAAAAGACAAAGATGCTAATTCACCGTACCTTCACTATGCCCACCAGCCAATCAGAAGAGTGTGCAAATTAACCCAACAAAGATGGCTGTTAAATTTGCATCCTGCAGGTGGGGCGGGCAGTGCCAGATGCCACCCGGGGAGGTGGAGCCGGCAATCGCCCTGGTCAGAAGCCTGAGGCCTGGGTAGGGGCAGAGCCGGCGATCGCCCAGGGCTGGGGATCCTCTGCCCAGGCCTAATGCCCCAGCCAGAGGCCTGAGGCCTGGGAAGGGGCAGAGCCTGCAATCAGAGCAGGCTGGGAGTCCCCTGCCCAGGCCTAACGCTCTGACCAGAGGCCTGAGGCCTGGGCAGGGGAAGAGTGGGCCATTGGAGTGGGCTGGGGGTCCCCTGCCCAGGCCTATGGCCCGGGCCAGAGGCCTTAGGCCTGGGCAGGCAATCGGAGCGGCCTGGGGTCCCCTGCCCAGGCCTAGCCCCAGCCAGAGGCCTGAGGCCTGGGTAGGTGATCAGAGCAGGATGGGGGTCCCCTGCCCAGGCCTAACGCCCAGCCAGAAGCCTGAGGCCTGTGTAGGAGTGGAGCCGGCTATCGCATGGGGCTGGGGGTCCCCTGCCCAGGCCTAATTTCCCTACCAGAGGCCTGAGGCCTGGGCCGGGGCATAGCCAGCTATTGCCCGGTGCTGGAGGTCCCCTGCCTAGGCCTAATGCCTGGCCAAAGCCTGCGATTGGAGTGGGCTGGGGGTCCCCTGCCCAGGCCTAGCGCCCCAGCCAGAGGCCTGAGGCCTGGGCAGGGGTAGAGCCAGCAATTGCATGGGGCTTGGGGTCCCCTGCCGAGGCCTAACGCCCAGCCTAAGGCCCTAGGCCTGGGCAGGGGCCAAGCCGGGGATCGGTGTGAACTAAAGAGGAAACACATTTTCTGACCGCTCATTGGCTAAGCTCCCTATATGCCACTGGTAATATTCCTAGCAACTTGGATAATAAGAATCCCAAGAAAGTGATGTAGGGTTTTTCCACCTTACTCCTAGAGAAAAAAAACGAAGGCCTGCTGCAGGAGGGGCTAAGAAATGTCATATCCTGCCCTAGCCAGTTTGGCTCAGTAGATAATGCTTTGGCCTGCCTACCAGACGGTCTGGGTTCAATTCTGACCAAGGGCATGTACCTAGGTTGCAGGCTCTTCCCTGGCTGGGGCCCAGGTCAGTGCTCATGCAGGAGGCAACCAATCAAAGTGTTCCTCTCACTTTGATGTTTCTCTCTGTCTTTCCCCTTCTCTTCCACATTCTCTAAAAATCAATGGAAACATATCCTCAGGTGAGGATAAAAAAAAATAATAAAAAAATGTCATATCCTATGAAAGACACATCTTGAAAATGCCTAAAGAAAGTTGTCATTTTTTCATGGTGAAGGGACTGGAATCAGTGTTGATGAAAACACCTTGGTGGCTGTGGTGACTGGCAGTGGCTGCAGCAGCGGGGTGATGGGGCTGGTGCCTTCCCCTGATCAGCCCGGTCACCTCCCACAAAGGGAGGCCAGACAGCGGCTTATGCCCGCTCCCCAAGGGGAGCAGGGAGCAGGCCTAAGCCAGTAGGACATCCCCTGAGGGCTCCCAGTATGTGAGAAGGGGCAGGCTGGGCTGAGGGACCCCCGCCCCCAGTGCATGAATTTCATGCACCAGGCCCCTAGTGTGTGTGTGTGTGTGTGTGTGTGTGTATCCTATCTAATAATAGACAAAGATTGAAATTAACCGTACCTCCGCTATGCCTCCCATTGGCTAATCAGTGAGATATGCAAATTAGCCACCAACAAAGATGGTGGCTAATTTGCATACTGCAGGCAGATCCCGCTGCACGGCCCAAGGCGAGATCCTGGCCTGCCATGTCTTGGGCGGGGTGGGCAGGGGTGGGGGGGTGGGGGAGCAGCAGCGTGATCCAAGCTGCTGTCTGCCCCAGCGCGGGATCCGGGACTGCAGTGTCTTGGGCGGGGTGGGTGGGGCTGGCGGGGTAAGGGGCAGCATGATCAGAGCTGCTGTCTGCCCAAGTGCGGGATCCAGGCCTGCCGTGTCTTGGGTGGGGCGGGCAGGGCGAGCAGCAACATGATCAGAGCTGCTGTCCGCCCCAGCGCGGGATCCCGGCCTGCTGTGTCTTGGGCGGGGCAGGCAGGGTGAGCGGCAGCGTGATCCATGAGAGGGCACAGGTTGGGCTGAGGGACTCCCCCTTCCCTGCCAGTGCACAAATTTTTGTGCACGGGCCTTCTAGTATATATCCTATCTAATAAAAGAGAAACATGGTAATTAGTGTACAACCGCTACCCTTCCCATTGGCTAATCAGGGCAATATGCAAATTAACTGCCAGCCAAGATGGCGGCTGACAGCCAGGCAGCTTGAAACTAACATGAGGCTTGCTTGCTTCAGTGACGGAGGACTCCAACGTTCCCCGCCTACCGCTGCAGGCCTCTGAGCTGCAACTCTAAGCAACTATGTTACAAATATAGAAGCTAAACAAAACCCCAGAAACCTGCTTTAGTCCGCTGGGCTTCAGCCAGCAGGATCGCAACATTGTTTCAAATACAGAAGGTAAACAAAGGCCAGAAACCTGCTTTCAGCAGCGGAGGCCTAAGAGCTGGAGCCAAGCCTCAAAGCTAAAGCTGGCCCAGAATAAAAAAAGAAAAAAGAAAAAGAGGAGCGGTTGGAAGCTTCAGTCACCCGCCAGCCTGAAAATAGCCCTCAGCCCCTCACCCAGACGTGCCAGGCACCCCAGTGGGGACCCCCACCCTGAAGGGTGTGTGACCAGCTGCAAACAGCCATCATCCCCTCACCCAGGCTGGCCAGGCACCCCAGTGGGGACCCCCACCCTGATCCAGGACACCCTTCAGGGCAAACCAGCCGGCACCCACCCATACACCAGGCCTCTATCCTATAGAGTAAAAGGGTAATATGCCTCCCAGCACCGGGATCAGCGGAGTTGAGAGGCCTCCCAGCACTGGGATCAGCGTGACAGGGGGCAGCGCCCAAACCCCCTGATCGCCCTGTGGCTCTGTGTGTGACAGGGGGCAGGGCCACAACCTCCCTGATGGGCCCTGCTCTGTGAGTGACAGGGAACAGCGCCCCAACCCCCTGATGGGCCCTGCTCTGTGCATGACAGGGTGGCGCCGCAACCTCCCCATCGACCCTGCCTTGAGTGTGACAGGGGGCGGTGCCCCAACCCCCCAATCGGCCCTACCCTGAGCGTGACTGAGGGTGGCATCGCAACCTCCCAATCCACCCTGCTCTGTGCATGACAGGGGGAGGCATCCCAACTCCCCAATCGGCCCTGCTCTGAGCCCGACCAGGGGCTGCACCTAGGGATTGGGCCTGCCCTCTGCCACCTGGGAGCAGGCCTAAGCCAGCAGGTCGTTATCTCCCGAGGGGTCCCAGACTGCGAGAGGGCACAGGCCGGGCTGAGGGACCCCCCCTTCCCCACCGAGTGCACAAATTTTTGTGCACCAGGCCTCTAGTGTATATATATATATATATATATATATATATATATATATATATATATATACACACATACACACATATATATATAAATATATTTTTATTGATTTCAGAGAGGAAGGGAGAGGGAGAGAGATAGAAACATCAATGATGAGAGAATCATTGATTGGCTGTCTCCTGCCTGCCCCTTACTGGCATGTGCCCTTGACCGGAATCAAACCTTGGACCCTTCAGTCCACAGGCCAACGCTCTATCCACTGAGCCAAACCGACTAGGGCTGGTTTGCTAATATTTTGTTGAGTTTTATATCTATGTTCATCAGGGATATTGGCCTATATTTGTGTGTGTGCAATGTCCTTGTCTGTTTTGGAAATGAGGGTAATGGTTACCTCATAAAATGAGCTTGGGAACCTTCCTTCCTCTTGAATTTTTTGGAATAGTTTGATAAGGATAGGTGTTAGCCCTAACTGGTTTGGCTCAGTGGATAGAGCGTTGGCCTGTGGACTCAAGGGTCCCAGGTTCGATTCCAGTCAAGGGCATGTACCTTGGTTGTGGGCACATCCCCAGTAGGGAGTGTGCAGGAGGCAGCTGATCGATGTTTCTCTCTCATTGATGTTTCTAACTCTCTATCCCTCTCCCTTACTCTCTGTAAAAAAAAAAAAAATCAATAATATATATTTTAAAAAGGATAGATGTTAATTCTTCTTTGAATGTTTGGTAACATTCACCTGTGAAGCCATAGGTACAGGACTTTTGTTTGTTGGCAGTTTTTTGAGTACTGATTTTATTTTATTGGTTAGGTGTGTAAGGTTAGATTGTTTATTTGAGATTTTTGTTTGTTTGTTTCTTGAGGTAGGCCTATATTGCTATGAATTTCCCTCTTAGGACTGAATTTGCTGTGTCCCATAGATTTTGGGTCATTTGGGTCATTGTGTTTTCATTTGTCTCAAGGTATCTTTTGGTTTCTTCCTTGATCTCATTGTTAACCATTCGTTGTTTAGTAGCATGTTATTTAACCTCCATGTGTTTGTGTGTTTTTCAATTTTTTCTTACAATTGTTGTCTAGTTTCATACCATTGTGGTTGAAGAAGATGCTTAATAGCATCTTTTTCAATCTTTTAAAATTTATTCTTACTGTTGTATGGCTTAATATGTGGTATATACTAGAAAAGGTTCCAAATGCACTTGAAAAAATGTATATTCTGCTGCTTTGGGGTGAAATGCTCTGAAGATACCAGATATCCATCTGGTCTAATGTGTAATGTAAGGCAGCTGTTTTCTTGTTGATTTTCTGTCTGGAAGATTTATAGTTATAGTCCCCAGTGTCCTCACTGTGTTCTTTGGTATATGTACACAGAGAGAATGCAATCTTTCTCTCTTCCTTTTTTTTACAAAGTCACCAATCCTGTCAGATTAGAACCACACCCTCATGATCCCATTTAACCTTAATTACCTCCTAAAAGTCCTGTTTCCAAGTACAGACCCTTTGGCGATTAGGGCTTTAATATCTGAATTTGGGGAGGACAGTTAAGTACACAGCACAATACATCTAAGTTTGGACTAGACACATTTCATGTGGTCAGTAGACATATGGCTGCGAAGTACCGTGTTGAACAGTGCAGTCCAATAGCTGTACCTGAAGCTTATCCTAACTGGGTAAAGGCATTTTTAACATAGCAAAAACAAGCATTTATTATAATTGCTTTAGTTAGTGTGAGAATGGAAAAGGCTCTTTGAAGCTTCTACAAATGCTTCTAAGACACTATTATTGTACATAACTTGAAGCTCACACTCACTTGGGTGACCAGTAGATATGAGATAACCCTTGTGCAACTAGCCAGTAGGTGAATACACACATTTTTGAGAGCATACAATGATCTCAAAATTGTAACAGGAGGGTGGCTGCAATGTGTATCTTGTGATGTGAAAGGTAGCTCCTTCCAGGTCTTTAATTTTATTAAGCTTTAAACTTAGAGTAAACCTGGTACAGATTTTAAAAGCTTACATGCTATATTTTTGTTGTTGTTGTTAATGCTCACTCACCCATGGATATTTTTCCACTGAATTTTAGGGAGAGTAGAAGAGAGAGGGAAAGACAGAGAGACATATCGATGTGAGAGAAACACATCAATAGGTTGCCTCCTGTATGAACCCTGACCAGGGCCCGGCAGGGGAGGAGCCTGCAACCGAGTGAGGTATGTACCCTTGACAGAAATCGAACCCAGGACTCTTTGGTCCGCAGGCTGACGTTCTATCCACTGAGTCAAACTGGCCAGGGCACATGATATGATTTAAAATTATTTTAAGCCTGATCAGCATGGCTCAGTGGTTGAGCAATGACCTATAAACCAGGAGGTCTCAGTTGGATTCCCAGTCAGGGCAAATGCCCAAGTTGCGGGCTCTATCCCCAGTGTGGGGTGCGAAGGAAGCAGTTGATCAATGATTCTCTCTCACCACTGATGTTTCTCTCTCTCTCTCTCTCTCTCTCTCTCTCTCTTCCATTCCCTCTCTGAAATCAATAAAAATATATTTAAAAATAAAATAAAATTGACTTAATAATCCTGGCCAGTGTGGCTCTGTTGGGTGTGGATCCTGTGCACCAAAAGGTTGCCAGTTCCATATCCCGTCCTGACATACTAGTATGCTCAAATTGTGGGCTTGAACCCAGGTACGGGGTGTGTCGGATGCATCCAGTCATGTTTCATTCTCACATGAACATTTCTCTCTCTCCCCCTAAAAAAAAAAAAAAAAATCAATAAAAATATATTTTTAAATTAATAAAAGTGTTTTAAAGTATAGAAATCCTATATATATATATATATATATATATATATGTATATGTATATATATATATATATATATATATATATATATATATATATTATGGTTAAAAAAATGAGTATAGAAACCACAAACTAAAACCAATAATACTTTCCCAACTCCACTGGTCCTAATCCCAGAGGGTATAAATACTAGGAGTCTTGTTTTTAAAGATAGGGTTTTAAGTGGAAATTTTAAGAAAAAAATTGCAGTTGCTTGGAAAATATTCCTAAGCAAACATTTCACTGTTGTTTTTACTTTTTCTTAGGTTTCTGCTCCTAATGAATTTGATGTTATGTTTAAACTGGACGTCCCCAGAATTCAGCTAGAAGAATATTGCAACAGTGGTGCTCATTACTTTGTGGAGTTCAAAAGAAACCCCCAAGGAAGTCCTCTGAATCAGTTTTTAGAAGGGGAAAGATTATCAGCTTCTAAGATGCTGTCCAAGTTTAGGGAACTCATTAAGAAAGAAATCAAAAACATTAAAGGTAAGATTTTTGAGTTTTAATCCTTAAAGTTCTAATCATACCTACTAATTGCCCATGTATATTCCTCTCCTGATCTTTCCTGACCTCCTACAGCACACTGTTGACCACTACTTCCCAGAAACAGCTCTTTGCACTTGATGTTATTCTACTACATTTTCTTGGTATTCTTTTTTTTTTTTTTTTTTTGTATTCTTTTAAAATGTTGATTGGCTCTATTTTGGTCTCCATTGAATATTCACTGAACTGCTGCCTGTGCCACTGGGCATATGTGGTTGAATAAAATAATAGAATCCCCTCTTGAAGCTTGGATCTTGGAAACACAAATTGTAGTGAATACTCTGACGGGAATGAACTGGGAGAAGGGGTAGCAATTGAAGTGGTGGAGCAAGGTTCTGAGGCAGAAAAGAGCTTGGCAAGCTCAAGGAACTACAAGAGGCCCATGTGAACAAGGAAAGGAAAGAGGAACAGGAAGTGTAGTTGAAGAGGTGACCACAGACCAGATTCTTCAAGGACTTGGAAAGGTTCAGATTTTATTTTATGGTCATTGAGAAGCCAGGTTTTAATTACAAAATAGTGATTCCAATTGTATTTTTAAAAAATATGTTTTTATTGATTTTTTGAGAGAGAGGAAGGGAGAAGGATAGAGAGAGATAGAAACATCCATGGGAGAGAAACATCATCCATTGGTTATCTCCTGCACATGTCCTGATCGGGACTCAAATCCGTGACCCTTGGTTCCTGGGTCGATCTCAATTGCTTAGCCACACTGGCTGGGATAGCTTTATATTTTTAAATGTTTACTCTGGCTTCTTTGGAGAAGATATTATAAGAAAGCAAGTAAGAAGATAGGAAAGGAAAATATTTTAATAGTTCAAATGAAAAGATGGGGGTGAAGTGGGGTGCCAGGATGGAGAGAAGCAGACACACCCAAGCTGGATTACCGTAAGTATCGGGGTGAGAGAGAGGATGGAACTGAAGAAAGCTCCCAGGTTTCTGGATTGAGCACCTGTGTAGATTGTGCCATTTACTAAGATTGCAAGGACAGAAGAGGAACACTTCGGGGAATGAATGAAGAGTGCGGCTTTGGATATCTTAAGTTAGATATCCGTGTGATATGTTAAACTGAACGTGCCAAGTACATAGTTGGATATGGTTTGGAGTTCGGAGGACACATTTGGCTACATGTCAACATATAAGCGGTCCCTTTGACAGAGAGTGCAGAGGAACTTATTCATTAATTTAATCAATATTCATTGATTATCTAATGTGACAGATGGTCTAGATGTTTGGGATATGTTAATGAACAAATAGATGAAGACCCTCACCCTTCTGTACCTTATAATTACGTAAGAGCAGATATGCAATTAATGACGAATAGAAAATATAATTATCTTGTATATTAGAAAGTAGTAAGTTCTATGGGGGAAAGGCTAGCAAAATGAGAGGGATCTGGAGTGTTAGGAATAGGATGGGGGAAATTATAATGTTAAGTAGAGTGGTAATAAGAGGATCCCATTAGAAGTTGGGGAGAAGAGAAGGAATGAAAGAGGACTGAGTGGTTTCATAGGAGCAGTGGTCAGTGTTTACAATGCTGCTGACATCCAAAAACCATTTGATTTGGTCCGTGGTTTAGTGGGGATTGTTGTTAACTTTGACTTAGCAGTTTTAGAGAGATTATGAACACACAAGAAAAAAGGGACAGGGATGCAGTAGAGACAGCATGTATAGGCCATTCTGGAAAATTTTGGCTGCAAAGGAAGAAGAAATATGGGTAAGTATGGGGAGAAAACTGATTTAGGGCCAAAAGAGAGGTATATTTTAGAATGAAGGACACTGGGACCCTTTGTATGTGGAGAGGAATGATCCAGCAGGGAGGGGGAGTCCAGTGATGCAAGAGAGGGAACAATTGAAAGAGCGAGGTCTTGAGCAAGTGAGAATCCAGAGGCAGGTCCGGAGTGGCCTTGGAAAGGTGAATGGACGTTTCCTCGGTGGTAATAAGAGGAAGAAGGATAAAATGGGTAAGAGTGGGGGAGGTTTGCAGATTTGATGATAAGAAAATGAGAGTGTTCTCTAGGATTTTCTCCTTGGCATTCGTTCTCACTGTGGTCCCTTCCAGAGGTCTTATCTTGGAGTAGTCTTTACTGCTTATACACCCCTAAACCCCAAAGCCAGGATCTCTCATCTGGAAGTCTTTCCTGAATTTCTGACCACCATAGCTACTTGTCCAGTGGCTATCTCCACGTGGGTGTCCCATAGGCACATAGAGCTCAGTGTGTCTAAAATGAAGTTCATTTCAGCTCAACCCTTCTTCCTCCTGCTTACTCTATATCAGCGGTCGCCAACCTTTCAGACCCCACGGACCACCGGTTGGTGACTGCTGCTCTCTACAGAAGAATGGAATCAACATTAATCAATTCCTAGGCTAAATTTCTGGCTGGCATCCCAGAACTTGTACCTTCTTCCTTATCTTGCAGGTTCAGTCCATCTACCAGTTCTCTGGTTTTTAACCTCTTTAATTGCTCTCACTTCTGCTACCTGTGTCTTTAAAAAAATAAAAATTGTATTTATTTAAGATGCTTTGATACACATATACATAGTAAAATGACTTCCACAGTCAAGATAATTAACATATCTCACATAGTTACCTTTTTTGTGTGTATGGTTAGAGTACCTGAAATCTACTCTCTTAGCATAATACTTAATATTGTACAGTTTCTAGTCGTCAGTGTGGTGGTATTAATGACAGTCATCATGCTGTACACTAGATGTCTAGACTCACTCTACCTAACTGCAACTTTGTTCCCTGTGACCAATATCTCCCATTTCCCTCACCTCCTCACCTCTGGTAACCACCATTCTACTCTCTTCTTCTGTTGTCTTCCGCTTTTTTAGATTTCACATAGAAGTGAGGTCATGCAGCATTTGCTTTCCTGTATCTGGTTTATTTTCTCCAGGTTCACTCATGTTGTCACAAATGACAGGATTTCTCTCTTTGTTAAGATTGAATAATATTCCATTCATATACAAGCATACCTCATCTTACTGCGCTTCAGTTCGTTTCACTTCACAGATAATGTGTTTTTACGAATTGAAGGTTTGTGGCAGCCCTGTGTTGAGTGAGTCTGTTGGTGCTATTTTTCCGACATGCTCAGATGATGCTTTAGCATTTTTTAGCAATAAAATATTTTTAATTAAGGTATTTACATTGTTTTTTAGACATAATGCAAGAGCACATTTAATAGACTACAATATAATGTAAACATAACTTTTATATGCACTGGGAAACCAAACAATTTGTGTGACCTGTTTTATTGCAATATTCACTTTATTATTGCAGTGGTCTGGGATTGAAGCCACAATATCTCCAACGTGTGCCTGTACATACCACAATTTCTTTTTTAAGTATATTTTTATTGATTTCAGAGAGGAAGGAAGAGGGAGAGAGAGCTAGAAATGAGAATCATTGATCGGCTGCCTCCTTCACACTCCACACTGGGGATCGAGCCCACAACTCGGGCATGTGCCCTTGACAGGAATTGAACCCAGAACCCTCAGTCCACAGGCTGACACTCTATCCACTAAACCAAACCAGCTAGGGCCATACCACAATTTTTTTTTTATCCACTCATCTGTCAATGGACTCTGAGATTGTTTCCATATATTGGCTATCGTGAGGAACACTGCAGTGAACATGGGTTGCTTCTGCCGCTCATCTGCCCTCTTTTCCAGGCTTCTCTCCAAACTGCTATTCATCAATTTAAATGAAAATCTAACCAAAGCGCTCCCAAACCCCAGTTTTCAGGGGCTCCTCATCATCATGCTAGACAGATTTTGACAGTACGTTCCCGCCATAATACATTATCAATGAATATTGGCTAAATGAGTAAAACATTTTGTGTTGTGGGGTCAGTTTCTGCTTTAGAACTAATTTTCACCTTAATACTCTCTAGATATCCAACTATAGTTATGCTATTTTTCCTATATTTTCAAGAAAATTAGATTGCTAAACCCTTTTTTTCCCTTTTACATGTTTAAACAGATACAGATATTATTGTGGAGAAGAAAAAGAGAGGATGTCCTGCTGTAACACTTCTTATTAAAACACCTAAAGAAATATCTGTGGATATAATCTTGGCTTTGAAAGTACAAAGCAGCTGGCCACTTAGCACCCGGGAAGGCATGCCCATTGAAAATTGGCTTGGAAGAAAAGTAAAGAAAAGCCTGAGACTACAGCCATTTTACCTGGTACCTAAGCCTGCAAGGGAAGGAAATGGTTTTCAAGGTATCTTAAATGTGAAGGTTAATTTAAGAACATCTTAAAGAGTTGTTAATGTTATATACAAGGGTAGTAAAAGTTCGACGACTGCTGTTGGCATTTCAAGAGTCATCAGGCTCAATAGGCTACCAGTACAAGATGGGAGTTTGATGAGTGATGGAATTGAAAACGGCATAGTTGTAGTAGTAACATCAAATACTCAGCTTTAAAATGTCTAGTAGCCCACATTTGAATGTTACCTTTTTTTTTTTTTTTTTTAAATATATATTTTATTGATTTTTTACAGAGAGGAAGGGAGAGAGACAGAGAGTTAGAAACATCGATGAGAGAGAAACATCGATCAACTGCCTCCTGCACATCTCCCACTGGGGATATGCCCGCAACCCAGGTACATGCCCTTGACCGGAATCGAACCCGGGACCTTTCAGTCCGCAGGCCGACGCTCTATCCACTGAGCCAAACCGGTTTCGGCAAATGTTACCTTTTTTATTTAAAAAACTAGAGGCCTAGCCCTAGCTGGTTTTGCTCAGTGGATAGAGCGCTGGTCTGTGGACTGAAGGTCCCAGGTTCTGGTCAAGGGCATGTACCTTGGTTGCGGGCACATCCCCAGTGGGGGATGTGCAGGAGGCAGCTGATTGATGTTTCTCTCTCATCAATGTTTCTAACTCTCTATCCCTCTCCCTACCTCTCCATAAAAAATCAATAAAATATATTTTTAAAAAAAGAATTAAAAAAAAAACAACAAAAAAAACTAGAGGCCCGGTGCATGAAATCGTGCATGGGTAGGGTCCCTAGGCCTGGTCGGTGATCAAAGCCAATCAGGGCCTTCCTTTCCCCAGTTGCTGGCTGCTGGCCATGGCCTTCTTTTGTTCTGCACCGCCCCCTGATGGTCAGTGAACATCATGTCATAGTGGGCGGTCAAACTCCCAGTCGGTCAAACTCCCGAGGGGACAATTTGCATGTTTAGACTTTTATTATATAGGATATTTTTATTGATTTTAGAGAGTAAGGGAGAGGGAGAGAGATATAGAAACATCAGTGATGAGAGAGAATCATTGATTGGCTGCCTCCTGCACACCCCCCTCTGGGGATCAAGCCTGCAACCCGGGCATGTGCTCTGACCAGGGATAGAACTGTGACCTCCTGGTTCATAGGTCAATGCTCAACCACTGAGCCACACTAGCCAGGTTTGTTGTTAATAAAGAAAGGCAATACTGGCCTCAGAGTCAGACTGCTCTTTGGTTCTAGACCCTAAGGCTTCTACTCATAACTAACTGAGATTTTGGACTAGTTACCAAGCCTCTCTAAATAATATTTTATTCACATTTCCTTAATTTTTACCCATGTCCTTTTCCTGTTTCAGGATCTCATCTAGGATACCACATTACATTTAATTATCATGTCTCCTTAGGCTCCTCTTTTTTGTTGTTGTTAATCCTCAGCCAAGGATATTTTTTCCATTGATTTTTAGAAAGAGTGAAGGGAGGAAGGGGGAGAGAGAGAGAGAGAGAGAGAGAGAGAGAGAGAGAGAGAGAGACATATCAATGTGAGAGAGACACATCAATTGATTGCCTCCCGCATGCACCCTAACTGGGGCCAGGGATCGAACCTTTAACCCAGGTACGTGTCCTTGACCGGGAATTGAACCTGTGACCCTTCAGTACGCAGGCCAACACTCTGACAACTGAGCCACACCAGCCAGGACTCCTTAACAGTTTCTCAGCCTTCCCTTGTTTTTGATGACCTTGACAGTTTTGAGGAATACTAGTTAATTATTTTGTAGAATGTCCCTCATCTGGCATGTATCTGATGTTTTTCTTTCTTTCTTTTTTTAAATAAGTGGCCTTAATTTTTTACCTTTTTATTTATTTATTTAAATTTTATTGATTTTTTTTTTACAGAGAGGAAGGGAGAGGGATAGTTAGAAACATCAATCAGCTGCCTCCTGCACATCTCCTACTGGGGATGTGCCCGCAACCAAGGTACATGCCCTTGACCAGAATCGAACCTGGGACCCTTGAGTCCGCAGGCCGACGCTCCATCCACTGAGCCAAACCGGTTAGGGCTGATGTTTATTTTATGACTAGACTGGAGTTCTGAATTTTGGAGAGGGAGACCAGAGTATTCTTGACCCCTTGTATTTTCATGAAAATTTTCATATCATCTTGTCAAGTTCTATCAAAGCATTTTTTTGAATATTGATTGAGAGTACATTGAATCCATAGATAAAATTTGGAAGACTTGATATATTTATAATGAGTTTTCCAATTCATGGATAAGTGCATATCTCCATTTATTTAGATTTCCTCTAATACTTCTTAGTGACATTGTAGAGTTTTCTCCACAGAAGTTTAATATATCTTTTGTTAGATTTACTCATAGGCAATTGTAAGTTTTTAGTCTGAAAATTTTAAAACCAATAGAAAAGTAGAATGAAGAATTTACTAAACTCATACATATCTGTCACCTAGCTTCTTGTGTATTTTCTTCCTACATAGTTGTATTATCTATCATTAATGATACCTTTGTTCCTCTCTTTCCAGTGCCAGACCCCTTATATGCTTGCTAGGATAGCCAGTGCATGTTGAACAGAAATAGGGATAGCAGACATCTGCCTAACTGATTTCAAAGGAAAAACCTAAGCTTTTTACCTTATATTATCATGTTGCTGTGTCCTTTTTAAAATCTGTCTTTCATCAGATCAAGTTGACAGCCAAATTTAAATTGCTGAGGCTTTTTTAAAAAATGATGAATCAGCCATGGTCGGTTTGGCTCAGTGGATAGAGTGTAGACCTGCAGATTGAAGGGTTGCAGGTTCGATTCTGGTCAAGGGCACATGCCTGGGTTGCAGACTCGATCCCCAGTAGGGGGCCTGCAGGAGGCAGCCAATCAATGATTCTCTCTCCTCATTGATATTTCTCTCTCCCTCTCCCTTCCTCTCTGAAATCAATAAAAACATTTTTTCAAAAACTGATGAATGAATGTTAAATTTCATTACCCGCATATTCTGGGTTTTTTGAGATCATGTTTCTCCTCAATTCTGTTAATGTGACAGATTATATTGATTGATTTTTAAATTATAAACCAATCATGCATTCCTGGTATAAAACCAACTATATAATAGGATAGCCAAAACTTAAAAGAGCTGGCCGTGCTAAAACTTGTGGGAAGGGGAGAAATCTATTCTTAATTAAATTCTCACAGGGAATAGAAATGTTCCCTAATTCATTTTACATGAATACCAAACTTGTAAGAATGGTATAAAAATTTTTAATCAATTAATTCAAATTGTTATTGAAACAACATATTAACAAACTGAATTTAGCAATATGACAGTTTACATGGCTAACTATATTAAGCAACCTGCTCCATCCCTTCCCTCCAGTGTTTTCCTAATTTGGTCCATTGTTTGCTTCAAATGACTTCTTTTAATATGTAATTACATTATATGTTCATTTCTTTGTGTCTATATCTCCCTAGAAATTTTTCAGAATGATAGTTTAATGAAGGAAATCGTTTCAATATTGTGTTGTTTATATGTAGGCACTTTGGGTAAATTACTTCTCTATTTTTCTTTTGGAAATTAAGAAGAAACATGGCGGCTATCCTTCTCTCACATTGAAAAGGACATTTTGAAAAATCATGGAAAAGAAAAAACATGCTGTGAAAGTAATGGAGTGAAATGTTACAGGTAACTTTCTTATTTTGTTAATTAGGGGCTTATCTATGATGGAATGTTTATTTTTTTAATGGACTCCATAGATCAGACCTAAAGATGGTCATTACTGGGTTGAGTCCTAGGGGCAGCACATGGCTGGGCTGACCTGGAATATTATCTAGAGAGTGAGCATGAAACTAGGGAAGCCAGATCCAAGGGACCAAGGGAAGAGTGTTGTCAGAAGGCAAGGCCAGGGACCATAGTCCTGAACCTGGATCAGATGGATGTATAAAGTAGGACAGAACAAGAAGTAGGACAGAAAGGACACTAGCCATGATTAGCCATTAGCCACTGGTTGTGTCTTAGTATTCTGGTTGCTTCAAGGTAATGAATATTAATGTCACATAATGGGAAGGTGCCAGAGGATCAATCTTTTTTTTTTTTTTTAAATATATTTTATTGATTTTTTACAGAGAGGAAGGTAGAGAGATAGAGAGAGAAACATCAATCAGCTGCCTCCTGCACACCTCCTACCCGGGATGTGCCTGCAACCAAGGTACATGCCCTTGACCGGAATCGAACCTGGGACCCTTGAGTCCGCAGGCCGACGCTCTATCCACTGAGCCAAACCACTCTTTTTGATACTGGTGCTGCTTTGAGATGGTTTGGCTGCGTTGAAAGCCAGGACTGACTGGCTAAATTTGAAACAACTAAAAATGGGTAATTCTTTTTCTTGGTAGCATACACACCATAAAAAAGTGAGGCCCTAGCTGGTTTGGCTCAGTGGCTTGGTCGGCCTGGCAATTGAAGGGTCCTGGGTTTGATTCCAGTTGAGGGCGCATGCCTGGTTGCATGCTTGATCCCCAGTAGGGGGCGTGCAGGAGGCAGCGGATCAGTGATTCTCTCTCATCATTGATGTTTCTATCTCTCCCTCTCCCTTCTTCTCTGAATTCAATAAAACAAATATTTTTTTTTTTTAAAGTGAGATTGGAAAAGAATTGTTCATTTGAGTTTCTAAAGTTGTCCAGTATAAGGGTAACAAAAGTTAAAAGGTCAAAACAAGAATGTCCAACATGTGGGCCCAGGAGGTTCTTTAAAGCTTCAGGTACAGGCTTTGAAACCAATGTTGAGAAAAATATATTGCTGGTAAAGCTAAGTATTTTTAAAAACATTAAATTTTCTCAACTATGAAATAATTGGATGAATAATGTAAATATTTATAGTCTATCAAGTCATTGGATGAATAATACAAATATCTGCTAGTTTTATAATTGAATTAATCCTGATAAAATAAAATATTTCAGCTAGGAATGGTGAAGCAGGAAGAAAAAATATGTTTTTGAAACTTCAAAGCATATATTTGAAAAAATAGAGTGACTAGAATTATATTTATATGCTTTATCTTTGTGTCTTTATATGTATTATAATATCTGTATCGTTTATTGTATCTTCCTGTAAGATACCTAAAACTCTTTGTGGAATGAAGCAGGTTGTAAATAAGTAAAAATAAATGGTTTTCTTTTTTATTGAACAGGAAACGTTGTTTACAACTAATGAAATATCTTTTAGAAAAATTGAAAGAAAAGTTTGAAGACCAAAAGAAATTGGGTAAATTCTGTTCTTACCACGTGAAAACTGCCTTCTTTCACGTATGTGCCCAGAACCCACATGACAGTCAGTGGCGAGACAACCTGGAGCTCTGCTTTGATAGATGTCTGGAATACTTTCTTCATTGCCTCAAGTCAGAAAATCTTGAGCATTTTTTTATTCCTGAAGTCAATCTATTCTCTCGAGATAAAATTGACAGGATAAGTAAAGAATTTCTGACAAAAGAAATTGAATATGAAAGAAACAATGGATTTCCAATTTTTGGTGAATTTTGAAAATATATAAAAATATACATCAATTATATATATTTAACTTATTTTTATTGTTGAGAGCATTACCAATGTCCCCCATTTTCTTCCCTTTTGTCCCCCTCCACCCAGCTACTGCCCCACCCCAGGCCTTCACCACACTGTTGTCTGTGTCCATGAGCTATGCATATGTGCATACTAGCAGCCTGGTGCACAGATTCATGCTGCACATTGAAAGGAAATTAATTAGAAGAAAGATTTGTGTGGTAATTACATTACTGCAAAAAATTACATATCAAAATAGTATATTTAGCCCTGACCGGTTTGGCTCAGTGGAGAGAGCGTTGGCCTGCGGACTGAAGGGTCCCGTGTTCGATCCCAGTCAAGGGCATGTGCCTTGGTTGTGGGCACATCCCCAATGGGAGGTGTGCAGGAGGCAGCTGATGGATGTTTCTCTCTCATCGATGCTTCTAGCTCTCTATCCTTTCCCTTCCTCTCTGTAAAAAATTCAATAAAATATATTTTTTTAAAAAAATAGTATATTTAATATCCTATATAATAATCCTATATAATAAAAGGCTAATATTCAAATCGACTGAACAGCAGAATGACTGGTCGCTATGATGCGCACTGACCACCAGGGGGCAGATGCTCAACATAGGAGCTGCCCTCTGGTGGTCAGTGTGTTCCCACAGGGGGAGTGCCTGTCAGCCAGAAGCTGGGTTCATGGCTGATGAGCACAGCGGCAGTTGCAGGAGCCTCTCCCGCCTCCACGGCAGCACTAAGGACCTCGGGGGATGTCTGCCTGCTGGCTTAGGCCCACTCCCAGACTGCGAGAGGGCATAGGCCCGGCTGAGGGACGCCCCGAGTGCACGAATTTCATGCACCGGGCTTCTAGTAGTATTATAAAATTACAACACTTGTGCAGTTGGCACCAGTGAGAGCTTTATATGTATTGTGCATGTGCGAGTCAATGTTTATTTTTAAACAAGAGGCCCGGTGCACAAAAATGTGCACTTGGGGGGGCTCTCAGCCTGGCCTGTGCCCTCTCGCAGTCTGGGACCCCTCGGGGGATGTCCACCTGCTGGCTTAGGCCCGCTCCCCGGGGGGATCGGGCCTAAGCTGGCAGTCAGACATCCCTCTGGGAGCCCAGGAGCCCTCAAGGGATGTCCACTTACCAGCGGGAGTAGTCCTAAGCTGCAGTCGGACATCCTTCGTGCTGCTGAGGAGGCGGGAGAGGCTTCTGCCACCACCGCTGTGCTGGCAGCCGTCAGCCTGGCTTGTGGCTGAGCGCTCCCCCTGTGGGAGCGCACTGACCACCAGGGGGCAGCTCCTGCATTGAATGTCTGCCCCCTGGTGGTCAGTGTGTGTCATAGTGACCAGTCATTCCCAGTCATTCTGCTGTTAGGGTCAATTTGGGTATTACCCTTTTATTATATAGGATTGCCAGTGCACGTCATATGTACCGGCCAGTTGGACAGATGGATAGTTGGTCATTTAGCCTTTTATATATAGACTAGAGGCCCGGTGCACAAAAATTTGTGCACTCGGGGGGGGAGGGGGGTCCCTCAGCCTGGCCTGTGCCCTCTAGCAGTCTGGGACCCCTCGGGAGATAACGACCTGCTGGCTTAGGCCTGCTCCTGGGTGGCAGAGGACAGGCCCAATCCCTAGGTGCAGCCCCTGGTCGGGCTCAGAGCAGGGCCGATTGGGGAGTTGGGGCGCCGTCCCCTGTCACACTCAAGGCAGGGTCGATGGGGAGGTTGTGGAGCAACCCCCTGTCACGCACAGAGCAGGGCCCATCAGGGGGTTGGGGTGCTGCCCTCTATCACCCACAGAGCAGGGCGGATCAGGGGGTTGGGGCGCCGCCACTCTCACACTCAGGGCAGGGCTGATGGGGAGGTTATGGCTCTACCCCGTCACACACAGAGCAGGGCCCGTGGGGCGGGGGGGGGAGCTCCCCCCTATCAGGCACAGAGCAGGGTGGATAGGGAGGTTGTGGCCCCGCCCCCTGTCACACACAGAGCCGCAGGGCGATCAGGGGGTTTGGGCGCTGCCCCCTGTCACGCTGATCCCGGTGCCAGGAGGCCTCGTGGCTCCGCTGATCCCGGTGCCAGGAGGCATATTACCCTTTTACTATATAGAATAGAGGCCTGGTGCATGGGTGGGGGCCGGCTGGTTTGCCCTGAAGGGTGTCCTGGATCAGGGTGGGGGTCCCCACTGGGGTGCCTGGCCAGTCTGGGTGAGGGGCTGAGGGCTGTTTTCAGGCTGGGGGTGACTGAACTCCCAAACGCTCCTTTTTTCCTTTTTTTTTTTTTTTTTTTTTTTTTTTAATTTTGGGCCAGCTTTAGCTTGAGGCTTGGCTCCAGCTCTTAGGCCTCCGGCTGAAAGTAGGTTTCTGGCCTTTGCTTACAATGTTGCGAATCTGCTGGCTGAAGTTGGGCGTATTTGTTACAGAGTTTCTTAAACTGCCCGCTCAGAGGCAGCAGCAGGCGGGAACGTTGGTTTCCTCCGTCACTGAGGCAACCAAGCCTCATGTTAGTTTCAAGCTGCCTGGCTGCCGGCCGCCATCTTGGCTGACAGTTAATTTGCATATCTCGCTGATTAGCCAATGAAAAGGGTATCGGTCGTACGCCAATTACCATGTTTCTCTTTTATTAGATAGGACTAGAGGCCTGGTGCATGGATTCATGCACCAGTGGGGTCCCTAGTCCTGGCCTGCGGGGATCGGGCCAAAACCGGCTCTCCAACATCCCCCAAGAGGTCCTGGATTGCAAGAGGGTGCAGGCCAGGCCTAGGGACCCTTCCAGTGCACGATTGGGGCTGGGGAGGGACCCCGAGAGGGCTCCAGGGCGTGTCTGGCTTGTCTTGCCCAGTCCCGATCAGCCAGACCCCAGCAGCAAGCTAATCTACCAATCAGAGCATCTGCCCCTGGTGGTCAGTGCGTGTCACAGAAACTGGTCGAATGGTTGGACACTTAGCATATTAGGCTTTTATTATATAGGATAGATAAGTTCTTTGGTTAATTTCTTCCCAACAACCCACCTCCCACCCCTTCCCTTTGAGATCTGTCAGTCTATTCCATGCTTCCTTGACTCTGCCCATGTTTGTTCACCAGTTTATTTTGTTCATTAGATTCCACATGTAAGTGAGATCATGTGATATTTTTAAAAAGAGAAGAATTAGAGTGACTATAATTGAAATGTTTGGCCCTAGCTGGTTTGGCTCAGTGGATAGAGCGTTGGCCTGTGGACTGAAGGGTCCCCAGGTTCATTCCAGCCATGGGCACATGCCCAGGTTGCAAACTCAATCCCAAGTAGAGGGTGTGCAGGAAGCAGCCGATCAATGATTCTCTCTCATCATTGATGTTTCTATCTCTCCCTCTCCCTTCCTCTCTGAAATCAATAAAAATATATATTTCTTAAATGTTTGAAATTTGTCACCGTAATGATGGCTAAAAATGAATAAACAATTATTCTGCTCTATTTGTCTTAAACTAATTAATATTAAAGGATTAATTTTTGGGGAAAGAAATTAGTCAAGGAATACAAAGCAAAAGGAGTATTTAAAATCTGAAAGCTTTACCAGATTGGAATGATAAAGACAAAATATATAGTTATCTATCACCTTCATTCATTAAGCCCTTACTGAACACCACTTTTCACCAAGCTCAAATGTGTGGAAGGTTGCAAGAGACAATATTAGAAATGACCATTGCCTCCATAAAACTGGTGGGCTTTGTTCAACATACAAATATATTTGGAAGCAGTGTCCTATCCTAAATATTAGGATATATAAGAAGGAAATGAAAAACTAAATTCTACATTGTCTTTACATGTCTCAGGAAATTCATAATGTTATAGGAAAATATTGGCTAAATTAATACACGTGGCTAAATATAAAACATGTAATATTTTTTTAAAGTAGCACTTTTATATATATTTCAGAAAAGGCAATACATACACATGGTACAAAACTAAAAGAAACAGGTGTGGAGTAAAATTTCACCTATTCTCTGTGCTCAGGTAGCCTTTAACCTCAAGACAGAATATCTTGAGAATTTTTAGTGACAGCTGCTGTTTGTTCACTTTTTTCGGTTCCTATATTTTGCATATTTTCTTTTTGGCTATTTTATTGTTTTCTAGAACTTTAAAAATGTATTTTAGATACAGTCATGTGCCATATAGTGACAGACCACATATATGATGGTGATCCCATAAGATTATAATGGAGCTGAAAAATTCTTATCAACTAGAGACATAGCCATGGTTACATCATAGCACAACACATTACTCATGTGTTTAAGGTGATGCTCATGTAAACAAACCTAAGTCAAATCACACATGCAGTTATATACAGTACTTAATATTTGATGATAATAAATGACTATGTTACTGATTTACATATTTACTATAGTACACTTTTTATCATTATTTTAGAGTGTTACTTTTTCTACCTATACAAAAAATAGTTTGTGCCCTGGACAGTGTGGCTCAATTAGTTGGGTCTTGTCCCATGCACCAAAAGATTACTGGTTTGATTTCCAGTTGAGGCACATGCCCATGTTGCAGGCTCAATCCCCAGTAGGGGGCGTGCAGGAGTCGGTTGATATTTTGCTCTCATATCAATATTTCTCTCTCTCCTTCTGTCTAAAAGTAAATTTAAAAATTTTTAATAGTTTGCTGTGCCCAGCTGGTGTAGCTCGGTGATTGAGTGTTGACCTGTGAACTTGGAGGCTACGGTGCACATGCCCAGGTTGCAGGCTCGATTCCTAATAGGGGACGTGCAGGAGGCAGCCAATCGATGCCTCTCTCTCATTGATGCTTCTCTCTCTCTATCCCTCTCCTTCCTCTTTCTCTAAAATCATTAAAAAAAATAGTTTGCTCTAAAACAGTATACTGTTACATTGGCAGCAGCCTCATCTCATGTTTACCGTGTCTCTTGATTGCATCATTTTCTCTTGTTACTGATTTAATCTCATTTTATAAATTTAGTGTAGCCTAAGTGTATAATGTTTATAAAGTCTACAGTAGTGCACAGCAATGTCCTAGGCCTTTATATTCACTCACCACTCACTGACTCACCCAGAGCAACTTCCAGGCCTGCAAGCTCCGTTTAGAGTAAGTGCTATGTTGGGATTGTGCCATTTTTATCTTTTATACTGTATTTTTATGTTTATATATGTTTAAATATGCGAATATTTACCATTGTGCTACAGTATTCAGTACAGCAATATGCTGTACAGGTCTGTATTCTAGGAGCAACAAGCTATATCATATAGCCTTCGTGTATAGTAGGCTACACCATTTAGGTTTCTCTAACTGCAGTCTGTCATGTTTGCACAATGACAAAATTGCCTAATGATGCGTTTCCCCGAACATATCCTCGTTGTTAAGCGGTGCATGACAGTACTTATATTTGGTTGGTTGTCTACACAATAACTTCTTCCACTGTGTGGAAAGTCTACCATTTTTGGTTTCTTTCTTTTAGTAAACAAGGTTTAAATTTTTAAAAATTCTAATTGATTTTTTTAGAGAAAGGAAGGGAAAGAGAGAAACATTGATTTGTTGTTTCACTTATTTATGCATTCATTGGTTGATTCTTGTATGTGCCCTGATCTGGGATGGAACCTGCAACCTTGGTGTATCAGGACGACACTCCAACCGAGATACCCAGCTAGGACTAAGTTTAAAAAAATTTTTTTAATCACCTGATATTTTTTTCCATTGCTTTTTAGAGAGAGGGGAAGACAGAAATATTGATGTGAGAGAAACTCATTGATTGGTTGCCTCCTGCACAAGCCCTGACCAGGGCCAGGGCCAGAGAGGAACCTGCAACCGAGGTATGTGCCCTTGACTGGAATCGAACCCTGGATCCTTCGGTCCACAGGCCGACGCTCTATCCACTGAGCCAAACCAGCTAGGGTCAAGTTTTTAAATTTTGAATGTAGATGAATTTGTCAGTCTTCTGATTTTTGTATTTTATGTATCTTAAAACAACCTACTATATTTGAACATATAGTAGAAAAGTTAGACATCTGTAGGAGAGTTTTGGGGACAATGAATGATAGAGAACTAGGCAAACAAAAAAATCTAAGCTACTTCAGGAAAAAAAAAATGTGTGCAAAAGAAATCAGTCTGATTTGAGAGTATTGTTCAGCCATAAGTATTGAAGTCAAAGTGACATAACCATTGACTATTAATCAAATTCTATGGGGAGGACAGGGCAACAGGCTGAGTGCTTGTGTGGTGATAGTGGTGGTAGAGTGTGTTGGATTGATTTGTTTCCTGGGCTTTACATCTGTGTGGATAGAACTACCTCATCCTTCCTAGGGTTTGCATTTTATTCCATTACAGTATTCAGATTGCTGTTATCGTCTAGATTTATGTACAGAAGGGAGAATGGTTTGACTTTTGTGCTATTTTTCAGTTTTGATACCAGTTATGCTAACTTTATAGAATGAGCTTTGAAAAAATCTTTTTTAATGTTCTGGTTTGTAGAATTTACCCTCCTGTTGAAGGACTCTAATTACCTTTCATGTTTCTTCTGTTTTGTCTATTGAGCTTAACTACCTGAGTTAATTTTGGTAACTTAGGAAAATATAGTCAAGCTTATGAATTCATATTTGTTGACATAGTGTTATACACTGTTCTTAAAATTTTTTGCCTCCATATTCCTAAGGTAGTTAGAGTGGGAAGAGCTGTTCTTCCCTCCCCACTCAGACTTATCAGAAACGTATCTATTTGATGGTTCTTACTAAAGAATCAGGTGTTGGCTTTCAATGAACTCTGTATTTTAAAATAATTAATATATTTTTATTGATTTCAGAGAGGGAGAGAGAAAGAGGGAGAGAGGGAGAAAGAGAAACATCGGTGATGAGAATCATTGATCAGCTGCCTCCTGCACATCCCACACTGGGGATCAAGCCCGCAACCCGGGCATGTGCCCTGACCGGGTATTTAATTGTGACCTCCTGGTTCATAGGTCAATGCTCAACTACTGAGCCACGCTAGCCAGGCTGAACTCTGTATTTCCTAATTAATTAATCTCTACTTTTACCTTTATTTCCTTATTAATCTTCTTAGGAAACTATTACTGCATGAATAATGTAAGATGAGATGGTGAAGGCCTAATTATACACAAATATAAATACCTACCTAAATACTAAATGTTAATAAAAGTAACTATCATATATGGAATACAGGAAGCTGTACACAGAACTGTAAGGGAAAGGTGGGGAGTATCATTCGTCATGGAAATGAAATTTTCCTACGATATATTTTAGCATGGGGCTATAGGCTAAAATGTAAGGAACAGCTGTTGCATATTTTGTTGCCATGAAATCCTTTTACTGTTTCATTTCAAAGTAGGTGAAGTATAATCACTTAAAACCCCCGAACAAAATACTATTTATTTTTTAATATTTTTTGTTGATTTTTTATAGAGAGGAAGGGAGAGAGATAGTTAGAAACATCGATGAGAGAGAAACATTGATCAGCTGCCTCCTGCACATCTCCCACTGGTGATGTGCCCGCAACCCAGGTACATGCCCTTGACCGGAATCGAACCTGGGACCTTTCAGTCCGCAGGCCGACGCTCTATCCACTGAGCCAAACTGGTTTCGGCTAAAATACTATTTAGTAAGCGCAAAATTAAAGGGCTCTGCAGACAGACAAGAGATCAGCATGTCTTTTATCATAGAAAAATTTTTATTTTGTTAGTATCTTTTTCCACTGCCATGACAATATCCAAACAAGCTTTAAACCCTTTAAAGACTGACCTTAATACAGGAACATTACAGAAGACAAAATTTACTTTTATTTTTAAAAAGTGAAAAAAAAAATTATGCTACATTCCTTAATATCCATTAAAAAAATTTTCAACTCAAGTTGAAATACTTTTAATTTTGTTAAACTATTGAATTCTACATTTTAAAGCACTATTATTTTAATAATCAGTCAAGTCTTTCAAACACCATCAGCATGTTTCCATATTTCCATACAGCTGAAGTACTATATCTGTAAAAAATCTTGAGTTCTGAAAAATAAGCAGAAAAAAATGTAAACCGCTGTTCCCAAATTTTTAAGTTATAATTGTGATGAAATACATAACAAAACTTACCATGCTAGTGATTTTTAAGTGCACAGTTCAGTAGTAAAGCATTAAGTATATTCATTTTTCTACAACCAATCTCTACGACCTTTTCTTTTTGCAAAACTGAAACTATATCCCCATTAAACATTTCTCCATTTCCCCCTCTCCTACTAGCTCCTGGCAACCACCATGCTAGTTTGTCTTTTTATTGACCACTCTAGCTACCTCAGGTCCTTATTTCATTGAGCATGATATCCTTTCACTATCCTATCCATGATTTCAATGGATCTGACACATCCATTTTATAGGATGTGTCAGAATTTCCTCTTACGCACCACTTAGTTCATCAATGCATTAACACCTGGTTGCCTCCACCTTTTGGCCATTATGAAGAAAGCTGCTATGAACATAGGTGTACAAATACCTCCTAGGGACCTTGCTTTCCATTTTGGATATATACCCAGAAGCAGATTTGCTGGATTCTATTTTTAATTTTTTGAGTAATTGCTAGTTTGGATAGTGGATGCCCCATTTTACATTCCCACCAACAGTGCACAAGGGTTCTGGTTTCTGCATATCCTGGCCAACACTTACTTTCTGTTTATTCGGTATTAGCCATCCTAATGGGTATGAGGTGATCTCATTGTGGTTTTGATTTGCATTTCCCTAGTGACTAGTGAGACTGAGCATCTTTCATGTTTGTTGGCCATTGGTACAGGGTGGGGCAAAAGTAGATTTACAGTTGTTGGTATGGAAAAGAATATAATTAATAAATAATAATACAAGAATAAGCTGTTATGTATACTCAAAACTGTATATCTTATTTGGAGAAATGTCTGTCCAAACCCTCTGCCCATATTTTATCAGGTTGTGTGTTTTGTTTAGTTTTAGTTCTCTATATTGTGGATAAATAGTCCCTTACCAGAAATATGATTTGCAAAAGTATTTTCTTCATAGTTTATTCACTTGGTGCCCTACTGGACATTTATAGTCTCTTCCTACTACAAATATTGCTGTAGTAAATCTTTACTTGTACATGCCGACATATTTATAGAATACATTCTTAGAAGAGGAAATGCTGGATTAAAAGGTCTATGTATTTTAATTGAGACATTACCAAATTGCTCAGAAGAGGGTATGATATGTGTACCTACACCAAGTCCATTACACTCTTGATCTTTCTGTACAATTTAAAGAATTAATAGTTCTAACTCTAAATAAGATATATTACCTAGAATTTAGGTAACAGGTAAAGAGTAACACCTAATAATTTATTATGTTAACAACTCTTAAATACTGCTGATTGCAGTAAACATACAAACAAAGCCTAGTTAAGGAAAACAGGCATTTCAAAGACCATGTGTTATTCAAATTTTACCTCCTATAAGTAGGCTGAAACCACTTTTCAACACAGACATTAATAATGAAACTTCTTGGGTTTTCCTTGGGGTTTTCCCAATTTTTTTTCCACTTCTTTTTTCAGTTTATTTGCCTTATATCTCTCAGCCATCGATACAAGCTCCTCTGGGATACTCTGAAACCATTAAATGTGATTTTAGGATTGAGATTATTCTTTTAGTAGAACAGCTTTCCCACCATATACTAAAATGCCTACAAACCATTCAATCAGAGCATGTCCAGAACTGTTTACATGACATCTTTCAAATGTGTCTCTGCATATTAAACTCTGAATTTATCTTCAAGCTATAAAATCAGGCTGATCTTAAAAACACCCATCATTATACACTCCCCCGTTTGTATAGCCTCCCAGTTGCTTTCCAAGTCCTTTAACTTGCCTTACCTGGTGCCACTTTCTTTATGTTCTTTCTCATCTCTAGGCCTGAATATGTTGCCGTGCTGAAACACTTACCCTATTCTTCTACAACTCTCCTAACCCACTTGTTTCTTCCTCAGCAGGGCTTTCAGTGATGCTCATCTCCATTATACTAGTGGCCATAATTATATAACTTTATAGCTCCTCATCTTTGCTAGGCTACAGTCCTCATAACATGTTTTTATTTATTTGAGAGAAAAAGAGAGAGAGAGGGAGGGAGGGAGGGAGGGAGAGAGAGAGAGAGAGGAAGAGAGAAAGATTGATTTGTTATTCCACTCACTAGTGCATTCATGGTTGCTTCTTATGTGTGCCCTGACCTGGGATTGAACCCACAACCTTGATATCTCAGAACAAAGCCCTAACCATATGAGCTACCTGGCCAGGTCTCATAATATGTTTAATTACTTGTTTAATATCTGTCTTTTCTGGTAAGCCAAGTAATGAGAACAAATGAAATTATTTGAACATATGTGACATGAGGTAGTGTTCTAATGAGTTTTATATTCTCACCTGGTTTGCTCTTTCCAGAATGTTAATTAATTCATTGGCAACCCTCCAATCATTTCTAGTGATAAGGGTAATTGACACTCCAGTCCTCCTTTAAGGGGGAGAAAAACGCGCAATTTTGATTTATAATTTATATTCATTATTCAGTTAGCAAAATAGAATAAAAACAGCTGCAGCAAAACCTCAACTCTTTCACAAGCCCAAATATGTATTATACATCAGAATTTAGCATCATTTAAACAGCAATATGGAATCTAAACACGCTGTAGTTGTTTAAACAGCACGTTACAAGGGGTGTGTGATAGTGGTGCTCTGGGAAGGAAAGTCCTCTTACTTACGCCAACTTGGACAAGAGTAACCACTGGGTATATGACACTATAGATATAAAGCAAAGAGTGGAATCAGAAAGTTACATGCAGCTAACCATAGAGGGGTCTACTGAACCAGAACAGGCCAGTTCAACAGAAGTAAAGTAGCAAAGCAGGTTATAGGGCAGTGATGGCGCACCTTTTGAGCTCGGCGTGTCAGCATTTTGAAAAACCCTAACTCATTGCCCCACCCTCCTGCTGATCTGGTCATTACTTGGCAAGGTGTAACGACCATTTGCATATTACCTCTTTATTATATAGGATGTCTGTGAGGGGAGTAATGAGGAGACAAGGTTGGCTTCTCACAGGTAGACTATGCTTACTTACCCTGCTCTTCCAGTGCGCCCTACTCTGTGCACATATTCTTCAATGTTCCGGGGAAAGTCATAATTATAGACATGTGTGACATCATGGACATCAAGACCTCGAGATGCTAAGTCAGTAGCAATCAGTATTCTCACTTTACCTAAAGAGTAAAGCCAAAAAAATATAGATACATTTTTGCATAAACCCAAGATATATCAGAAAACATATTTTCCCCTAATATCTAATCGGATGAAATATTATCATCTTTAATATTAAAACACTTAAGGTAAAAACACTTAATATTAAAACACTTAAGCATAACCCCTGGACATAGACAGTAGGAGGGTGAGGGCATGTGCCGGGGGGTGGGAATGGCCGGGGAGAAGTCAAATGGGGAAAAAGAAGACATGTGTAATACTTTTAACAATTAAGAATTTAAATTTTTTAAAAAGGGGGAAAAACCAAAACACTTAAGGTAGTGAAAATGGGAAAGGGATATTTATTTAGTCTTTCTTGTTAACTGCTGGCAAGTTACAACACAGTAGATACCATGGTTCAGCAAATGCTCCCTAAATCATCTGAGCCATATCACCAAGATACATGTGTCTCAGGTAAATTAATAGAAATATCCCCCATTGCAAATTGTTGCCTTGACATCCAGGTTTAAGCATTAGCTCTCTGAATTTGGACAGTCTTAGTCTGATTAGTATTTAGAGCTCTACCAAGTATAGTTTTGATGTCTATAAGCTGAGGACAGATCTTAGAAATGGGTTCTATGAAGAAGAGCTGCCACACAGCCAATTACATGCATTGTACTCATTTAAAATGCAACATATAACCCCAGCTGGTTTGGCTCAGTGGACAGAATGTCAGCCTGCGGACTAAAGGGTCCCAGGTTCGATTCCGGTCAAGGGCATATGCTCTGGTTGTGGGCTCGATCCCCCCCAGTAGGCGGTGTGCAGGAGGCAGCCAATCAATGATCATGGATCATTCTCTCTCATCATGGATGTTTCTATCTCTCTATCTCCCTTCCTCTCTGAAATCAATAAAAAAAATATTTAAAACAAAAAAATAAATAAAATGCAACAAATAGTAATTAAATAAATGTACCTGTTTTAAAGTTTTCTAATGCTTTCTCTCGATCGCTCTGTTCTCTGTTGCCATGCAGAGACTCTACTGATATATGCCGGAGAATCAGGTCACTTGATAAGTGATCAGCACTGAAGCAAAAGATCAAGTCAGTGATCTTAAGTGCTTATTCTAATACCACCATCAATTCACTATTTTACTTCTATTAGCATATCCACTCTCATTTGAAAATAGGATACAAATAGAAATAATGCTAAATAAATCCATTTGATGACTAAGGATGTAAAAGAAAAAAATACCTACACAGCTTTTCTGCCGACAAACACTATGACTTTGTCTTTGGGAGACATGCTCTCTAAGAAGGTTTGGACATGAGATCGTTTCTCCTCTTCTGTGGTGACAATTATATTTTGTGTCACAGTACTTACAGCCTAAAAGATTCAAAGATCATAGTACATCAACATTGATAGGCAAATCCCATACCTCCTTGGCTCACAATAGATCTTACTTCACATCATTGGTTAATGCTTTAATAAACTGCCAACAGGAAAAAGAGCAGCAGGTCCTTGCAAAACTATTTCTATTCAAGGATTTGTAGAGAAGTTGGAAATTCTTTCATAAAAAAAATATTTTATTCCCTTTTTATGATTGTATTGGGAGTGAACTGGTTAACAATATTGTACAGTTTTCATGTGCATTGGAAACTCTTGAAGGCTTGGCAGTGTGTTGAAGCTATTTGGTTACCATTGTAGGAAAAGAAATACCCATGGGGTGAGGCTAATCTGACAAAAACATGAATATAGCCCTTTTGAGTATAGCCCTTACAACAATGGAGGATTCTTGGCTTATACACAAGAGTTTCCATTCTATGAATATTTTGACAATTTAATGCAAAATTTCAAAATATCTCTGGTACCATTTTGATCCAGAGATAAAATAGATTTTTAATACAGTGGGGCCTTGACTTACGAGTTTAATTCGTTCCATGACGGAGCTCGTAACTCAAATTACTCGTATGTCAAATCAATTTTCATCATTACAATGAATTGAATGCTGGGCTGATGTTGTGGCGTTCACTGTGACGTTCGCTGTGCCAACTAGCGGTGGGTTATCTGAAGCTGGCTCGTAACCCGAATTTTAGCTCGCAACTCAAAGCAAAAAATCGGCCAAGAGACGGCTTGTATCTCGAAAAACTCGTTAGTCAGGACACTCGTAAGTCAAGGCCCCACTGTAGTATTTAATAACAGGAAAGAACCAACCATTTATCCTGCCTTTCATGAAATCTAATGAAGTGAGCTGAGGCAAAGAGCCATTATTATTACCAGTGACTGAGTAAAAAGGGGCAATTTTCATTAATGATTACCTGAAAGGCCAATTACAATTATTAAGTGAAAGGCGAGAGAACTTTATAATGGAAGAGAGATATAATGGAGATCTTTAGTTATAAATTGTATAATTACTAACATCATCTGAAACTACTGATCTATCTTAACTTCACAAAAAGAGAACACCAGGCTTAAGTATATGCAAAGATATAGACCTTGTTCAGGACCTGATTCTAACAGGGTTAATAAAAATGAGACACCAGGAAAATAGAAACACACAGGACTGGATATCCTATGGTATTAAAGGATTCTTAAAATTTTAGGTATACTACGGTATGCTAAATTAGTCTTTTAGACATATATACTGAAGTATCTACACTAATAAAAGAGAAAAATGGTAATTGGCGTACGACGATACTTTTCATTGGCTAATCAGGGCTATATGCAAATTAACTGCCAACTATGATTGGCAGTTAACTGCCAACTAAGATTGGCAGTTAACTGTCAACAAGATGGCAGTTAATTTGCATATGTAGGCACAATGCAGGGAGGCGAAAGGGAAAGCAGGAAGAAGCCCCCTGCCACTGACAGTGATCGGAAACCCAGGGGGGAGCTAAGAGCTGGGGGGCAGGGCAAAGGCGGCCCTGGGGCCGCCTTTGCCCTGCCCCCCAGCCATGATCAGAGAATCAGGCGCCTTTGCCGCCCTGGCCAGTGATAGCAGGAAGTAGGGGTGGAGCCAGCGATGGGAGCTGGGCACGGTCGAAGCTGGCAGTCCCGGGAGCTAGGGGTCCCTTGCCTGGGCCTAAAGCGGAGCCCACGATTGCGGGGCCGCTGCAGCTGCAGGTCCTCGCTGCCCGGGCCGGACGCCTCAGCCAGAGGCGTTAGGCCTGGGCAGGGGCGGAGCCTGCAACTGCGGGGAGCTGGGGGTCCCCCGCCCAGGCCTGACACCTCTGCCGGAGGCCTCAGGCCTAGTCAAGGGGCCGATCCGGTGATTGGTGATTGGAGGGTGATGAGGGTCAACTCCTCTGGCCGAGGCATCAGGCCTGGGTGGGGGGCTGAGCCGGGGATTGGGGGGATATGATGGTCCCCTTGCCCAGGCCTGAAGCCTGGGTCAGAGGCGTCAGGCTTGGGTGGGGGGTGGAGCAAGCGATCAGAGGGAGATGGGGATCCCGTGCCCAGGCATGATTCCTGGGCCAGAGGCCTCAGGCCTGGGCGGGGGCCAGAGCCAGTGATAGGGGGGCAATGGGGGGTCCCCTGTCCAAGCCTGACACCTCTGGCGGAGGCGTCAGGCCTGGGCAAGGGGCCGATCAGGTGATCAGAGGGTGATGGGGGTCTACGCCTCTGCCTGAGGCATCAGGCCTGGGCAAGGGGCAGAGCCAGCAATCGGAGGGTGATGGGGGTCAACGCCTGAGGGCTCCCAGTATGTGAGAGGCGGCAGGCTGGGCTGAGGGACACCCCCCCCCACACACACCCAGTGCACGAATTTCGTGCACCGGGCCCCTAGTTTATAAATAAAATCATATGTATCTAGTATTTGCTCTAAAATTAGGGAGTGGGCAGAGAAGACTTGCCAAAACACAAAGTATATTTTTGAAGATGGTTTTACTTTGGGTGGTAGACACACAATGCAATATACAGATCATGCATCATGGAAATGTACACTTGAAACTTATATGATCTTACTAACCAATGTCACCCTCAAAAATTTAATAAAAAAATAAATGTGATAGCATTTTAAGCAATCAAATAAAGTTCTCCATTTGCATTGGAAAAAATATTTTTTATAGTATTTATTGATTTTGAGAGAGAAAGGGAGAGGTAGAAACATCAATGATAGAGAAACACCAGCAAACAGCTGCCTCCTGTACACCCCCCATTGGGGATCGAGGCCGCAACCTGGGCATGTGCCCTGACTGGGAATGGAACCAGTGACCTCTTGATTCCTAGGTAGATGCTCAACCATTATGTAACACAAGCGGGGTTGAAACATTTATTAAAATAGTAATTAAAAAACAAACTTACAACTAGGTCCAAAGTACCAACATATACAATCATTGGCTCTTTTAAATAAGATTGTGAAAGCCGACGGACTGCATATGGCCATGTTGCACTGAAAATTAAAAAAAGGGAAAAAGATACACAAACATTAAAAATTTACTCTAAATCAAACATTACTAAGTTTCCTAAGAATGCTATGAACCAAATTGCTCACGAAAGACAAATTTAGTACTTTTCAATAAGACAGATTTTACAGAAAATATATGCTTCACAAAGAAGTGTTCAACTTTAGTGCAACTACTAGGAGAAACCTTCAAATATGTTTTTTTAAGTTAATAAATCTTTGTTGTTCAGGTTATTACAGATGTTCCTCTTTTTTTCCCCCATAGCTCCCCTCCACCTGGTTCCCACCCCACTCCATGCCCTTACCCCCTGCCACTGTCTTCATCCATAGGTGTAAGATTTTTGTCCAGTCTCTTCCCACACCCCCCACACCTCCTTCCCCCCAAGAATTGTCAGTCCACGCCCTTTCTATGCCCCTGCTTCTATTATATTCACCAGTTTATTCTGACTTAATTTTTAGGTTCACTTGTTGATATTTATTTGTTGTCACTTTGTTGTTCATAATTTTTATCTTTACCTTTTTCTTCTTCCTCCTCTTAAAGAATATCCTTCAGCATTTCATATAATCCTGGTTTGGTGGTGGTGAACTCCTTTAGCTTTTTCTTGTCTGTGAAGCTCTTTATCTGACCTTCAATTCTACATGACAGCTTTTCTGGGTAGAGAAATCTTGGTTGTAGGTTCTTGCTATTCATCACTTTGAATATTTCCTGCCACTCCCTTCTGGCCTGCATGGTTTCTGTTGAGAAATCAGCTGACAGTCATATGGGTACTCCCTTGTAGGTAACTGTTTTTCTCTTGCTGCTTTTAAGATTCTCTGTCTTTAGCCCTTGGCATTTTAATTATGATGTGTCTTGGTGTGGTCCTCTTTGGATTTCTTTTGTTTGGGGTTCTCTTTGCTTCCTGGACTTACTTCTTTCATCAGGTAGGGGAAGTTTTCTGTCATGATTTCTTCTAATAGGCTTTCAGTATCTTGTTCTCTCTCTTCTTCTGGCACCCGGATAATTCGGATGTTGGTACATTTGAAGTTGTCCCAGAGGTTCCTTACACTATCTTCATATTTTTGGATTCTTTTTTCATTTCGTTTTTCCGGATGGGTGTTTTTTGCTTCTTCGTATTTCAAATCTTTGACTTGAATCTTGCAATCCTCTAGTCTGCTGTTGGACCTCTGTATATTATTTTTAATTTCAGTTAGTGTATGTTTAATTTCTGACTGGTCCTTTTCCATTTTTTTGGCATTCTCATTAAGATCCTCGAAGGTCTCACTAAGTTCCTCAGAGGTTCGTAGAAGATTCTTAAGTAACATTATAACTGTGGTTTTGAACTCTATGTCCTCCATTAGTTTGCTTTCCTCCATTTCTTTCATTTGTGACATGTTTCTTTGTCTCCGCATTTTTGGCTGACTGCGAGGACCCGCTGTGTCTACAGTGGAAGAACTGCTGTGCTGAAGACACCCTTATGGGGTAGGGCTTGCTTCAGTAGGGCTTTGGTGCTCACTGAGTCTGCTTCTTGAGTGTGTCCCTTATGGATGTGAGGAGTTGAAATCTGATATCTGACCAGGGATACCCTGGCTCCTGGATATCAAAGTCAACCACTGTGTGAGTCCACCCAGCAGGAGCTACGGCGATACCAGCAGATTTCTCCTCTTTGTTTGGGGTTTGGAAGTTTTGGAGCTCTCTGACCCAGCTGCAATTAGGTTAGGCTGCAAAAGCGCAGGTAATTCTTTTGCACCGCTGCGCACAGTTTGGGTGGGGATGTAAATTGAGTGGGGCGGGGTCTCAGAGAATCACCAGGGCAGAGCAAACAGCAATGGCTGTCATCAGCCATCTCCATGTCTCTGTGTCCCAAGTCCCCGCCCCACAGCAACAATGATCCCTTCGAGCAGCACTGCAAGAAAATCACCCTTGCTTTCCGACCCGCTGCAAGACAGTCCAATTTCTCCCCGTAGGAGTCTGGGACTCCAGAGTCTCGCCGTAAATTAGTTCAGTGCATTTGAGAACTTGTATCCCTTCCGATCGAAAAAAACCACGCACCCAGGTGCAGCCCAGTTCGTGTGCCTCCGTACCACTGTTCTTGGCGCCTCTGCACCTTCTACCCGGTCTCAATGCGCGTTTTTCTTTCCTTCTAGTGGTAGAACTTCCACTTGGCCAGCTTTCCTGTGGTTCTGGATAGCTGTTTTGTCTTATAGTTGTAGTTTTAATGTTGTTGTGGGGGGCAGCACGTACAGGTTTATACCTTATGCCGCCATCTTGGTTCCTCAAATATGTTTTTTTTTGTTTGTTTTTGTTAATCCTCACCCAAGGATATTTTTCCATTGATTTTTATGGAGAGTAGAAGAGAGAGGAAAAGACAGAGAAACATCGATGTGAGAGAAACACAGCGACTGGTTGCCTCCTGCGTGAGCCCTGACCAGGACCCGGGCCAGGGAGGAGTCTGCAACTGAGGTACGTGCCCTTGACAGGAATTGAATCCAGAACCCTTTGTCCTGCAGGCCAACACTCTATCCACTGAGCCAAAAGGGCTAGGGCTCAAATATGGTTAATACCTAGGTTTATAAACCAATGGTGAAGGAGATTTATACCTTAAATTCTAATATTTGAAAAGGTAAAATGAATGCCAAGTGTTAGATTTCTCTTGGCCTTTATTTTAAAAAAAGTAAAAACCTTGTATTTTTCATACAATGTCAGCAGGCAAAACTATGCCCCAAAAAACATTTTAAGCGTACTTATGAGAGGATATATATATTCAAATGTTTCTTAAATATATATATATTTAAGTATATATATACTTTCACAGAAATTAGATGGAAAGATTAGTAAGAAAACAAAGTGAGGGCCCTGGCCAGTGTGGCTTAGTTGGTTGAACGTCATCCTGTGCACCAAAAGATCACCAGTTTAATTCCTGGTCAGGGCACATACCCAGTTTGTGGGTTCAGTCCCATGGGAGGAAAATCTCTAAAATCAATTAAAAAAATTTTTTAAAAAGAAAACAAAGTGAAGAAATTTAGTATAGTTCACCAAGTATATACCACTTTTTTATGCTAATAACACAAAGGAGAAAATAGTTTACAAATCACTTTGCATTAGTTTTTATTTTATTTTTTTAAGATTTTAAAAATTGATTTTAAACAAGAGAGGAAGTGGGACAGAGAGAAACGACCGTTGGTTGCCTCCTGCATGCCCCGACTGGGAATCAAGCCTGAAACCTGGACATGTGCCTTATGGGGAATCAGACCAGCAACCTTTTGATGCCTAGAATAACGCCCAACCAACTGAACCACACTGGCCAGGGTGAGATCACTATGCATTTAAATAACAATCACTGCTTCCTCAGTTTGACTTTGGGCAAAAAGTACTCAGTAATCAAATGTTTATCCCTAAGGACAGGGGATCATTTATTCAAATGTGAGAGCCCACTATGAAACACGACCTCCCCTTTAAGAGTCCCCTCCATGTTTTTATAGAAATCTCTATCTGTAATTTAGGAAACACAATAGTCCTTGTTACACTGATACATTGAGTTGCTATACTAAGTGATGACATACCTTTCACCTAAGGATCTCAAAATACTTTCAAGAAATGCTCTGAAAATCCTGTGGGGAAATCAACCGAAGAACGAATCTATTCCAGATTTATATGTTGTAGGCTAGCAATTAGTCACATACCTACCTTGTCATAATAGTCTGCCTGTCTGGGCGCACATCCAATAAAATCTTCATTATCTGTGGTTCAAATCCCATATCCAGCATCTTGTCAGCCTCGTCTAATACCTGCATTAAAAATGTGGCTCGATTAGATATGAGAGGTAGCTAGTATGTATGCTCTCTATGAATAGAATACTGAGATAATTTTTTCTCATTTTCCCTATTACTTAAACCTCTATTTTAACTTCTCCAGGAGAATATGACAGTGATGGCGAACCTATGACACGTGTGTCAGAGGTGACACGCGAACTCATTTTTTTGATTTTTCTTTGTTAAATGGCATTTAAGTATATAAGTATCAAAAATATAAATCTTTGTTTTACTATGGTTGCAAATATCAAAAAATTTCTATACGTGACACGGCACCAGAGGTAAGTTAGGGTTTTTCAAAATGCTGACACGCCGAGCTCAAAAGGTTTGCCATCACTTATATAAAAGGTCTGTGTTTCCAACATAAATTGATTTGATTATTTATAAGTTGGCTAAGTTTCTAAATCTATTTAATGAAAAATTGTATCTAAATATCCATGTGGATTTTTATTTTCTTTTGTACTTATCTACATTTTTCAACATTTATTAAAAAAAAGCATTAAAATAAAATTATCTTAAAACCCTTACTTTAACATAGTAGAGGAAATGAGAAATGTTCCTATGATTTAAAACTATTATAGCCCTAGCCAGTTTGGCTCAGTGGATAGAGCATCAGCCTGTGGACTGGAGGGTCCCGCGTTTGATTCTGGTCAAGGGCACATGCCCGGGTTTTGGGCGTGATTCCCAGTTGGGGGCATGCGGGAGAGCCGATCAGTAATTCCCTCCATCATTGATGTTTCTCTCTCTCTCCCCTCCTCTGTGAAATCAATAAAAATATATTTTAAAAAATAAAACCATTATAAAATGAACAGTCATTTGAAAAGTATTTTAATAAGAGTTCAGCTCTTCCATTATTCCAGACCCCTGTCCATGATTACCAAGTAGGTTATGCTTTTCAGGTTGACAAAGTTATTCATTTGCAGGTCATTCAATCTTCCAGGAGTTGCAATGATGATATCTACACCTTTTGTCAGGTCTTGTATTTGTCCATTTCTATCTCCACCACCATATATACAAACACTTAAAAAAAAAAATAGAGGTTCACGTTCAGATGCCTTTGGAATTACATGCCCCTTTCTGAGAACTATCAACACCCATCAACCCATGCTGGTGTGTCATAAAGAGCCATCTTTACATCACTGTTATTGATTCCATTGCCCTGGTTATAATTATATTGTCAGGGATAATACCTGAGCCATGCCAAGCCAATCATATTCTTGAAATGTGTGAAAAATAATAGGAAAATGTATAAAGCTACAAATGATCAAGATGCTGATGCAGGTGCAGACAAAGAAATGACTTACTTTTTAAGACCTTTATATGAATACTTAGAACATTCAGCTTGCACTTGAAGAGCTAATTCCCGAGTGGGTGTAAGGACTAACATGCCAGGGCCATTCCTTTTCTCTCTAGCTCTTCGGAGAGAAAAACAGACTATTAAAGTACCTGTCTCAGATACATGGTACATTCATTCAGTGCTTTTAAAATTTGTAGCAATGAGGAGTGTCAAAGTCACATATATTCACCATAAAAGGTGGAGAAATATAGAAAGACAGTAAAACAAAAAAATCCAAGGGCCCAAATAGAAGCCTTTTCATTGAATATGGCCAATGCTTTCCTATGTCAAACATTCTCTCACACAATTGTACTGAACATGATAATTTAAATAAATTGTTTCCCTTGTTTCGCTGTTAAGACCTTTGGTAGGTACTATCTATTGCTTCATCAGAATGTTTTATCTGCCGAACCGGTTTGGCTCAGTGGATAGAGCGTCAGCCTGCGGACTCAAGGGTCCCAGGTTCGATTCCGGTCAAGGGCATGTACCTTGGTTGCGGGCACATCCCCAGTAGGGGGCGTGCAGGAGGCAGCTGATCAATGTTTCTCTCTCATCGATGTTTCTAACTCTCTGTCCCTCTCCCTTATTCTCTGTAAAAAATCAAAAAAAAAAAAAAAAAAAGAATAAACAAAACCTGACAAAAAAAGCTAATCAAAAGTCCAGTGGTTCAAAAACGCATTATTTAAAAAAAAAAAGAAAAGAATGTTTTATCTATTCATACTTTCACCAGCACAGTGAAAGTGTATTTCCCTGGGACTAGGCATTACCTTTTGACTGATACAATATGTCAAAGAAACTTTAAGTGAATTTTTGGTATCCACGTCCATTAAACCCCTAGAGAACCCAGCTGTAGAAATTCTTACACTGGTTGAGAGTCAAGGTGAATAAATCCAGGCATTAAGTAAGACAGTGTCTTCCCTGTTCCAGTTTGGGCTACTCCTATAAGATCTATTCCTTGTAGAACTATTGGCCATGCCTGCGACTGAAATAGAATGATAAATAGTGAAATCAAAAGTGCATTTCTTTGTGTCAAGTGTCCCTCCTATTCCAGTCCCAAACTTCATTCAACAAATATTTTCTGAGTGCTAGAAGTGGTAGTGCAGGAAGTGCTGGAGGAGTGCTCATAAGAGACAGTTGCTCCCTGGTTATTTAACTTCTAACAGATATTGTTTGGGGGTGGGGATGGAAAATGGCCAATGAAATATTAGAATTAAAGAATTATTCAGAAAAAAAAAGAATTATTCAGCATACCTGAATTGGTGTTGGTTTTTGAAAACCTGCCTTTTTAATGTTTTCCATAACTTCAGGATAACATTCAAAGGCATCCTCAAATTTACAAGTAGGATTGGGGATAGGACGTTTCTCACCATCTTTCAAGTCATCACACACTATATTATAATTTTCCTTCCTTTAAGGGAAAAAACAACAACAACACAGAAGAAATATTATTGGTTTTGGTCACTTTACTCCCCAAGCAAGAAATTTTCCAGCATTAGTTCAGGTCATATCTAGAAATTCAATTGCAACTGATTAAAACCAGACTGTTAGTACAGTTACAGTAAATGAGCACATCTTTTTTCTTATCAGAATAGTTGCAGAAAGAAGGGAAAAAATTACATTGTATATGTGAATGGGCCAATGAAAGTTTCATGGAAAAGTTAAGAATAGAGCCTGAGCCTGAAGTGTGTGTGTGTGGGGGGGGGGCCGCCAAGATATAACGGGTCAATGGGAGAAAAAAGGGGACATATGTAATACTTTCAACAGTAAAGATTTAAAAAAAAGAATAGAGCTTGAAAATTATATGGTTCATGATTCAAAATTAGATTGGCAAACACTTGAGGGCCAACATGTTACACACATATTTCCTTTTTCTAAAAATTTTTTTAAAAATTTTCTTAGGAAGGGAGAGGAGAGGGAGAGAAAGAGAAACTTCGGTGTAAGAGAGAAACATTGACTGGTTGTCTCCATCATACATCCCGACTGGGGATCCAAGCTGCAACCTTGGTATGTGCCCTGACCAGAATGGAACTGGTGACCTTTTGGTGCACAGGGGGACCCTCAGTCAACTAAGCCACACCAGTCAGGGCTTTATTTCTTTAAACCTCAACAATCCTGTGAAGTGGGAATTATTCCCATTTGGCAAGTGAGTATTAGTTACTTTTCCAAGGTCTGAACCCCATCCCAATCTCTAGAATAACTATTGTTTCTGCTATACTATCTTAATTTTCTAACAGGCGTTATTAGAAAAAAAAAATGTTGCCAATAGGACCTTTAATTCCAGATAATAAGGATTGAAGAGTAAAAAATTATTCTAGTATTCAGATACCAGATCAATTTCTTATGATTTTCAGTTGCAGAAATAATTCTCTAAAACTTCTACTCAATACAGCAAGCATCAACCACATGTGCCTTTTTAAATTAAAAAATTTCAAGTAAGCTGTGGCGGATGTTTCTCAGTGGTTAGAGCCCTAGCACTGAAGGGTTGTGGGTTTGATTCCTAATTAAAGTCATTAACCTGGGTTGCACATTTGATCCCTGACCCTGGTAGGGTTGGGTGTGCAGAAAGCAACCAATCTATGTGTCTCGCTTTCTCCCCCTACCCCCTTCCACTCTCTCTAGAAATCAATGGGAAAAATACCCTTGGGTGAGGATTAACAAAAAAAGACAAAATAAAATAATAAATAAATAATTTAAGTTAAAATTTCAGTTCCTCAATTATAATAGCCATACACACACACACATATATATACATATTTAAATATATTTTTATTGATTTCAGAGGTGAAGGGAGAAAGAAACATCAATGATGCCTCACACTGGGGATGGAGCCTGCAACCTGGGCATGTGCCCTGACCCGGAATCAAACCATAACCTCCTGGTTCATAGGTCAGGAGGTAGCTATATATTAAGTGTTCCATACCTATATATATACTAGAGGCCCGGTGCACAAAAATTTGTGCACTCGGGGTTGGGAGAGGAGGTCCCTCAGCCTGGCCTGTGCCCTCTCACAGTCTGGGACCCATCAGGAGATAAGGACCTGCTGGTTTAGGCCTGCTCCCCGGTGGCAGAGGGCAGGCCTAATCCTAGGTGTAACCCCTGGTCGGGCTCAGAGCAGGGCCCATTGGGGAGTTGGGGCCCCGCCTCCTGTCATGCACAGAGCAGGGCGGATTGGGAGGTTGCCATGCCACCCTCAGTCATGCTCAGGGTAGGGCCGATTGGGGGGTTGGGGCACCGTCCCCTGTCACACTCAAGGCAGGGTCCATAGGGAGGTTGCAGCGCCACTCCTGTCATGCACAGAGCAGGGCCGATCAGAGGGTTGGGGCTCCGCACCCTGTCACACTGATCCCGGTGCTGGGAAGCCTCGCTGCTCCGCTGATCCCAGGGCCAGGAGGCCTCTCGGCTCCGCTGATCACCGGGGCGGGAGGCCTCTCGGCTGATCACCGGGCCAGGAGGCCTCTGGACTCCGCTGATCACCGGGGCTGGGAGGCCTATGGACTCCGCTGATCACCGGGCCCGGAGGCCTCTCGGCTGATCACCGGGCCGGGAGGCCTCTGGACTCCGCTGATCACCAGGGCTGGGAGGCCTATGGACTCCGCTGATCACCGGGCCGGGAGGCCTCTGGACTCCGCTGATCACCGGGGCTGGGAGGCGTCTCGGCTGATCACCGGGGCTGGGAGGCCTCTCGGATGATCACCGGGCTGGGAGGCCTCTGGACTCCGCTGATCACCGGGGCCGGGAGGCCTCTCGGCTCCGCTGATCACCGGGGCCGGGAGGCCTCTCGGCTCTGCTGATCACCGGGGCTGGGAGGCCTCTCGGCTCCGCTGATCCCAGGCCCTGAGGCCTCTCTGCCCTGCTGCTTCAGGGCTGTTTGGCTTCGCTCTGCTTGGAGCCTGAGTATGCAAATTAACTGCCATCTTTTAGCTTCTATAATTGAAACATTGTATCTTTTGGAGTTGTTGCTTCAGGAGCTCAGAGCCCTGCAGCTGCGGGGATCCTTGACTTTCTCCATCGCTGGGGCAACCAAGCCTCCTATTCTCAGCTGCCTGGCTGCCAGCCGCCATCTTGGCTGACAGTTAATTTGCATATCTCGCTGATTAGCCAATGAAAAAGGTACCGGTTGTACGCCAATTACCATTTTTCTCTTTTATTAGTATAGGATAGTGACTATTCTATCAGACACAAATATAGCCCATTTTCCATCTTTGCAGAAAGTTTTATTACATAGCAATGCTCTAAAATATGTCAATAGGTTACCAAGTTTTCATTTTTATATCAAAGGTGTAGACTTCAAATGCAATCATTTCAAATCTTTGCCCAAATTAATTTAATAACATAACTATACAAATACTCATTTGGAAAAGTAACCCACCTCCAAATGTCTATTTGCCCTTGTGACATTGACCTTGTTGTTTCTGACTCCATGTAAAAGTTTTTCTTAATTGGAGGTAAATCTGAGACAAAGGTGAAAATTCAAACTTTGATGAATAATGACAATTTACATTTCATTGACACTTAAAGTAACACAAATCAACCAAAACACGTATCAAGTTCATCCATACAGTTTTAGACAATTGTTCCACACTTTGTCAGCCAGGCTTATGCCAGAATTTTAGTTTGTCTTTTAATTACATTTTTCACACAAGAAAGAGGTCTTTAATTATAAAATTAAATATAAAAGAAACCATGCTTTGCAAGATCACAATGATCACAGTTGATGAATCTTCTCTCAAATATAGTAAACTGATTTTATCTTTTCTTTAAAGGTATTTCCTATTACTACTTAAAAATAAAATATTTGTCCTTATTCTACCCTCAGAAGCTACTCATCTTTAAGTGCCTTTATATCTCCTCCAAACTTGAAAATCCTTTTTCTGGTCACCCATCCCAAATCCCCTCAACTCATATATTGTTGAGGTGGCACTGGAAACTTAATATGAAGAAAGGTTGACTGCCACTGTGGAATTAATCATCGTTAATATTTGTTACATTTAGTGCATTAGCTTTTTAATTTTAAATAAATATATTGCTGCCTCATTCTGATAGACAAATTTAGTGCTCAAATTTACTCTGAAATTTGGTTATGGAACATTTCACTCCATATATAATTCCAAGTAAGAATTTCATTTAAAATTAAACAAATTTAAAAAACTCATATCTTCTCAAGAACTGAACGCTTATTAAATGTTCTTCCCTTGTTATTTTGTCCTCGTCAGTCAGGATACTCCAAGATCAACTTTTGCTCAATCACAGCAACAATGTTAATAACTCATGGTCAGCATGTCTATTCCCTTCATTTCCCCTTGGGCCTGATTTTCTATTTTATTAAACTTTTGCAATAAGTTACCTCAAATAAGACAAAGAGTGGGTAAGTTTAATATTTTAATTTCCTACTTATAGCATAAATCACAACAAAGAGAACATAGAAAGTATCATGTCCTAGGAAATAATTGCAGCATTGCAAACTTGACTATCATTTTTCATATAGACCTTATTACTAAAAGTAACACATTTTACAGAGGATAAAAACCTCAATTAAGAGAAACATCAACACCACATGTAAGTGTTAGAATACAACACTTGCCTGGCTCAGTGGTTGAGCATCAACCCATGAACCAGGAGGTCACAGTTCAATTCCTGCCTGGACAGGACACATGCCGGAGTTGTAGGCTTGATCCCCAGTAGGGGGCATGCAGGAGGCAGCTGATTGATGATTCTCATCATTGATTTTTCTATCTCTCCCTCCCTCTCCCTTCCTCTTGGACATCAATAAAAACATATTAAAATAAATAAATAAAAGAATACAGCACCAACCTGCCCACTTTTTTTCCTCCCATTTCAAAGCATCTTCTCGAATTTGGTCCCAATCAAGTAGTGGCTGATCTTCTGTAACAACACTGTCATCTGTCCTTACATCTCTTCGAAAAGAAGGTTGGAATGCAACAATATCTGTTAAAATATTTTTACCGAATTAGTTTCAAAACAAATCCTACCAGTACAAAATGCTCAAAACCATTTTACTATTTTGTGTTTTAATAACCTGACAATAATGCTTGCAATATAAAAATTTAGGATTTTAATGCTATAGTACCATGACAATTCTGGTCATGGTTTTTGTCATCAGTTATCTACTTCAGATTTATGAAATGTAACTTATTGGAGAAGTTAAATAGCATGAGAGCCTAGTGTCTACTAATAAATCACACATATCACTTAATTTTTATTATAATGCTGTGAGCTGAGTTTACTCCAGGTTAACAGATGAAGAAATGGAGTCTTAGCCCTGGCCAGTGTAGCTCAGCTGGTTGAGTGTTGTCCCGTGCACTGAAAGGTGGCTGGTTCTCAATTCCTGGTCAGAGCACATGTCCATGTTGCTGTTTCTCTAGCCCAATCAGATCTGAGATTTTTAAAATACCAAATTTATTAGGCAGTTTTCAAAGTCAGTCACGTTCCAGGGAAGAGACCATAGAGACAGGAGGCCAGGACTAATCTTGCTCTATCATTAATAGAAGTATGTTTGAAAGGCTAGTCTGTTTTTTCCCAATCATCTGTAGCTAAAAGTAAAACTGCTAGGCTTCACCAAGGAGGTTATGTGTTTTCATTTGAGGAAAATGTATCCTGGAATTCCACAGAAAAAAAATCCTATAACAGACTAGATTTAATGATGGCAACCTAAAGCTTTATTATCAGGAAAAGCATCAGCTATAACATGGCTTATAATACTGAATGAAATTTTTAAAAAATTTTACAGGGCTTTAGTGGGCAAAAATCACTTACCAACTCTGGGTTGTGAATTGTAATTTTGTTGTTTTTTAACAAGATTATCTATCACTGCTTTTGCTTTTGTCTGCATTGCCTTGCTACCAAAAATTTTGATTTCTGCTTCAGGGCACCCTTTTATTACCTAGATTCAAGGGAAAAAATTGGTATGATTGAAGTCCCCTTGCCACTCACCCCTCCAACAATCACTCAAATAATATAAAAGCACAAGTAAGTATAGTACTGCTATCAGTGTCTGAGATATTATGAAAGGCTTTTATGCAGAAAAGGTCATGAACACACATAATTTGCATTTTAGAAAGATTGGTCTGGCCACAGTGGAGAATGGTTAGAGGAGGACCAGTGGAAGCAGGATGCTTCATTTAGGGAAGAATGCCCCAAGTGATGGGATTTTTCCTTGAGAAATACAGGAAATAGAAAGGACTTAACAATGATGGGCTGGCTGTAGATTAATGAGACGTTAGTAATATGAGGTTCCTGGTTTGGGAACTTGGTGAGTGATGTGGCTGCCCACTGAGAGTGGGAAACAGGAACAGCTCAAGGTCTGAGGAATGGGGGTCAGGAAGGGCATATCAGATAGTCCCCAGAGATCTCATTCTTCAGTGAAGCTTATCTCTAAAGATTTTTACCTCCACCCTGGCCGGTATGGCTCACTTGGGCATCATCCCATGACCAAAACGTTGCGGGTTTGATTCCTGGTCAGGGCACATGCCTGGGTTTCAGGCTCCATCCCTGGTAGAGGGCGGGCAGGAAGCAGCCAATTGACGTTTCACTCACATCAATGTTTTGCTCACATAGATGTTTCTCTCTGTCTCCCTCCCCTCGCCCCCGTCTAAAAATCAATAAAAGATTTTATTTTTTTAAAAAGATGTTTACCTCCATGAATCAAAAAACTGAGACCTGGAATGGCCCATAGCTTAGGTGAGTTCTTGAAAAGAATGGTAGTATAAAGAGCTTTGGCAGCTTATCTAAGTTACCACGGTATGTTAATAACTGAGCAGAAACGAGAGTTATGAATGAACTATGCATTTCGGGATTTAAGAACACAGATCACGTACCTGTATTTTAGTGTTTGTTGCACTTTGGATGTCTTTTATTTTTGACCCACCACGACCTGTTTTTAAAAAATAAAGGAAAATAATTTTTTTTTAGCCAAGTTGAAATCAGTAAGAGGGATATACCTACTTTCCCCAAAGAACCTTGTCTAGTTCTTTCCCAGATCATTCAAACAAAGGCTCCTGGGGTCCAATAATCATTTTCAGTTTGGAAAAAGGAAAGCAAGCATTTTCTATTTCAAATTTTGGTGCATGGAAAAGGCTCATTTTCTAGACGTAGATATTAAGGATTCATTAGCAGTCCCAACAAACTAATTAGATCCAAGGATGTGGAGAAATTAGAACCCTTACACACACCAACTCAACAACAACAAAAATCCAATTAAAAAATGGTGAAAGCCATAGCTAAGATCTGGAAACAGCCTAAGTGCCCATCAGTAGATGAATGGATTAGAAAACTGTGGTACATCTACACGATGGAATACTATGCTGCTCTAAAAAGGAAGGAACTCTTACCATTTGCAACGTCATGGATGGAACTGGAGAGCATTATGCTAAGTGAAATAAGCCAGTCAATGAAGGAAAAATACCACATGATCTCACTCATTCATGGATAATAGAGACCATTATAAACTTTTGAACAATAATAGATACAGAGGCAGAGCTGCCTCAAACAGATTGTCAAACTGCAGCGGGAAGGCCGGGGAAGGTTGGGGGGCAGGAGGTAGGGGGGTAAGAGATCAACTAAAGGACTTGTATGCATGCATATAAGCATAACCAATGGATATAAGACACTGAGGGATAGGGGAGGCTAGGGGACTGTCTAGGGCGGGGGGCAGGGGGAAAAATGGACCCTTTGTAATACTTTAAGCAATAAAAAAAAAATGGTGAAAGGTCTTGAATAGACATTTCTCTAAAGAAGACATACAAATGTCCAACAGGCATATGTGATAAGATGCTGAGATCATTAGGGAAATGTAAATTGAAAATCACAATGAGAAGTTACTTTATAAGTGTTACAAGGGCCATCATCAAAAAGATAAGAGGTTAAAAAACAAAGGTAAGTGTTCCAGAGGATGCTGAGAAAAGGGAACCCTTGTGCACTGTTGATGTGAATATAAATTGGTGGAGCCACAATAGAAAACAATACAGAGGTTCCTAAAAATAAAAAATGGAATTATAGTATAATCCAGCAATTCTACTTCTGGGTATTTATGCAAAAGAACTGAAATCAGGATCTCAAGTGATATCTGCACTCCCATGCTCATTTTGGCATTATTCACAACAGCTAAGAGGTGGAAACAATGTCAATGTCTGTCAATAGATGACTCTATGAAGAAAATATGGCATGTGCACACAATGGAAGTTTTCAGCCTGAGGGGAGAAAAAAAGAAATCCTGGATTTGTGACAACAGCGATGGACCTTGAGGACATTATGCTAAGTGAAATAAACCAATGATGAAAAAAAATAGTGCATGACTCTACATCTATGAAGGATCTAATGAAAGCAAAGTAAAATGGTGGTTGCCAGGGATGTGGGATAGGGAAAATGGAGAGAGATTTGATGGGTTGGTTCAGCCATGCAAAATGAGAACATTCTAGAGGTCTACTACACAAAACTGTTCTTACAGTTATCATTTTGTACTGTACACTGTACACTTAAAACTGTTATGTGTAAAGTTGTATTTATTTTGAAAAATTGGAGCCAGAATCAACATCAGTTGTTCTTATAGTTAACAATTTTGACCTGTACACTTAAAATTGTTGTGTGTTATATTGTAAATCAGTGAGCTAAACAGAGGATGCCTTAATTAATCAGTAAGCCAAATTTTAGAGTCTTTTATTACACCAGTGGGCTTAGAGGAATATTGTTTCCAGAGTCTAAGCAAGCACATGGAGGAAGCTTTTCCCTTTTATACTCTTCCCAGCCCTTTGTCTCCCAAATATGGATTATACTTCCGGACCTTTTGCAGGCCTTGCTTGTAACCTGAGCTTGTAACTTGAGCATAGTACATTTCAGATAACTGGAGTATGGGAGTAACCAGGGACCCCCTGGAGCTGCTCGAAAGGTCAGACAGCTGAATCCACCCTCCCTATTATTCAAGTAAGCAAGCGTGCTTTACAAAAGCCAAGAATAGCCAGGTTAAAATTTCAAACAGCAGTTTTTACAAAATGGAGGAAACATGAACAAGATGGCCTATGCTTCATGTGTAAATTAAAGTTGTATTTATTTATTTATTTTTAAATATATTTTTATTGATTTTAGAGAAGAAGGGAGGAGAGATGGAAACATTGATGATGAGAGAGAATCATTGATTGGCTGCTTCCTGCCCACTGGGGATCGAGCCCACAACCCAGGCATGTGCCCTTGACTGGAATCGAACCTGGGACCCTTCAGTCCACAGGCTGACGCTCTATCCACTGAGGCAAACCAGGTAGGGCTATTTATTTATTTATTATTGTTTAAAGCATTACATGTCTTTCCCCCCAATTGAACCCCTCCCCGCCACTCCCTCCCCCCAAAGTTGTATTTATTTTTTAAAAAACTGGATCTAGAACCAACATCAAGTCGGTGCTCTTGAGCACAGTGCTTGCATTTCACAGGTGCTCAATAAGTGTTGAGAGCTTAAGTGATTTTTACTGTAACCTAGTAGTGGCTTTCATTTGTGGGGCATCATTCTTCAGATCTTTGAGCCTGAGCCACCCTGAGAGGTCAATTACTCTCTGGCTGGTCAAGCAACTAGTCTTATATTGCTCTATTTAATAGCAGCCTACAAAATCTGTTCTTTTTTTCTTTTTTTTCAAAAGAGGTTAAAAAAGGGGTAAAACAAAATGTTGGCTCCCATACTTACTGGTCAATTGTTGGAACTCATCTTCAGACTTGATGGCAATAAATGGAGCAAATCTAAATTCCAATAATTTCTAAATGCTTTTCGAAAAAGAATTTGTAAGACTCTAGATATACTAAGAAAAAAAGATGCCGTTTTCAGCAGATAAATCATATTTAAGTTAAACTATGTGCAAGATATGGCTAATGATCTGAGCTGCCCTACATCTTCCACCTCCTTATTTGTGGTTAATGGCTCCATATGATGCTGAGATTGATTTCAGCACTGCTGTATTGTTCATTTTGGGGTAAGCTGTCAAGGGCCTGATCTTTCATTCCAAAGCTTTCTGGAAGTCTTCTAAAAGTTCGTACCTTGGTTGTGGGCACTTCCCCAGTAGGGAGTGTTCAGGAGGCAGCTGATCAAAGTTTCTCTCTCATCGATGTTTCTATCTTTCTCCCTTCCTCTCTGTAAAAAAATCAATAAAATATATTTAAAAATAAATAAATAAAAGTTTGCACTCCCATCGGCCCTCAGACTGAAGGGTCCCAGGTTCTATTCTGGTCAAGGGCTGGATCCCCAGTAGGGGGCGTGCAGGAGGCAGCCGATCAATGACTCTCTTTCATCGCTGATGTTTCTATCTCTCCCTCTCCCTTTCTCTCTGAAATCAATAAAAACATATTAAATAAATGAATATTTTTTAAAATAACAAATAAAAACTAAAAGTTTGCTCTCCCTAAACAATGTCTTTGTAAACATCAAAAGGTGTGCTAAGTGATTTATCATTCGAGTCCCAGAAGATAATGGAAATATCACCAGGGATGCTCTTGCCGAGGCCCCGCCCCTGCCGAGGCCCCGCCCCTGGCCACAACCATTCTCCTCTTCCGGCCCTGCCCCCGCACACCCATCCTCCCGCTCTCACCGATCACCACGCCGACCCAGTCGTTCTTCAGTCCAAAGCAGAGCGGTGGTTCCTGGGGGACATCAGCCACAGGCTGCTGAGGGCTGGAGGGCTCCCTCCACTCGCCGCCTCTGCCGCCCCTACGGCCTCCTCGCCCTCTTCGATTCGGCTCCTCCGTGGGCCTCCATTCCGGAGTCCGGGGCCCTGCCGAGCTTCGCTGAGAAGCAACGACCCAGGAGGAGGAGGAGGCGTTGGCTCCGGCTTCCTGCCTAGACATGGTGCCTCGAAGGGAACCCTGCGCCGCCGACGTCGCTCCCGTCCGGCCCGCACCTCCCGGCCGTGCCGTCGTGTGGCTGACCTGCCAGGGCGTCCACGCAGCCGCTACTTAAGGAGCCCGCGCGAGGCGCGCCCCGCCCTTGCGCCGGCCCTCGTGGCCTCACACCCATTGGTGGACGAGACGTTGTGGGCGGGGCACTCACGGCTGGACCAATCCGCTCTTTTCAATCGTGTGAGCGAAACGTCTGTGCGAATGGATCCCTGCGCCTCCGCTGTCTGTTCCCTTTGAGGCGTGGGGCGTCCCTGAAGCCCGCTGGGCGCTTTTCCTGCTCAACCCCCGAGCCCTTTCCATTTCACCAAGGCCCTCAAACGCCGTCACCTTCACAGCGTGGTGCTATGCACGCATAGAACAGTTGAAACAAAAGGTTGGCAAAACAGCATTTACCATGGCGCTGTGAGCAGCACTTTGATGTAATTGAGCCGATATTAGTTTTCAGAATGTTGGTGGTAATCTACAAATTTAATGATCCACAATTTTAAAATCTCGGACCTGAGAGATGTGGCTTCAGCACTTGACCTGAACTACCTGGTGTAGTTTTATTTTTTAAAATATATTTTATTGATTTTTTTTTTTTTTACAGAGAGGAAGGGAGAGGGATAGAGAGTTAGAAACATGGATGAGAGAAACATCAATCGGCTGCCTCCTGCACACTCCCTATTGGGGATGTGCCTGCAACCAAGGTACATGCCCTTGACCATCAATCAGCTGCCTCCTGCACACTCCCTATTGGGGATGTGCCTGCAACCAAGGTACATGCCCTTGACCGGAATCGAACCTGGGGACCCTTCAGTCCGCAGTCCCACTGAGCCAAACCGGTTAGGGCAACCTGGTGGAGTTTTAGATCTAATGCAATAAACTGAGTAAATGCCGGAGGGCACTCCAATCTTTGCAGCCTGGCTCTGTTGCTGGGCATATTATTCCAGGCAAGCAAGCCAGCTGGGAGTGCCCCTGCTTTGATTAGGATCTTCAAATTGTCTGAACAAATCTCATGTCAATCATCTGTCAAACATGGTAGACATCTATTATGATGCTAGGATCTGTGGTCTGTGTCCAGGATTGAAGCACAAAAAGTACTACACCTTTAGATCAAGTGTTGAAGTCACATCTCTTAAGTCTGAGATTTTGAAACTCAGGTCCATCCAGGATTAACTAACACAGAATTAACTTTAATTCTTAATGTGATTGTTTCTGGACAAATAGGATTACAGTGCTATTGGAGCCCCCAGGAAATAGAGAAAAAGATAAATGTTCTATGTATTTAATCTCTTTTCTCTGATCTTTAACCTGAAATGGATAATATGAATCATCTTTACAAACGAATTTTATTGGATTCAATTTACAAATATTTTATTAAGTATTTTGCATCTGTGTTCTTAAGAAATAGTTTGTGATTTTCTTGCAATGACTTCATCTAGTTTGGTATTAGTTCAATGCTGGCCTCATAGAATGAATTAGGAAGTTTTCCCTCTGCTTCTATTTTCTAGAAGATATTATAGAAAATTGGTGTAAGTTTTTAGCCCTAGCTGGTTTGGCTCAGTGGTTAGAGTGTTGGCCTGTGCATCAAAGGGTCCCAGGTTCAATTCCGGTCAAGGGCACATGCCCAGGGTTGCTTTTGCAGGAGGCAGCCAATCAGTGATTCTCTCTCATCATTGATTTTTTAAAATATATTTTATTGATTTTTTACAGAGAGAAAGGGAGAGAGATAGAGAGTTAGAAACATCGATGAGAGAGAAACATCGATCAGCTGCCTCCTGCACATCTCCCACTGGGGATGTGCCCGCAACCCAGGTACATGCCCTTGACCAGAATCGAACCTGGGACCTTTCAGTCTGCAGGCCAACGCCCTATCCACTGAGCCAAACTGGTTTCGGCTCATCATTGATTTTTCTCTCTCTCCCTTCCTCTCTGAAATCAATAAAAAAAATTTAAAAAAAGAAAATTGGTATAAGTTTTTAAATGTTTGTTAGAATTCACCAGTGAAACATTTATGTCTGGTACTTTCTTTTTGCAAAGTCATTAATTATTGACTCAATTTTTTAAATAAATATAGGCATATTCAATATTATCTGTGCTTTAATATAGTAATTCATTTTGCTCTTCTCTCTTCCTATATTTAATATGAACTCTATTTACTTTATGTCTAATGTATCTCATGAGTTAGCATCTATGCTTAGTTTCATCTATCTTCATTTGTTTCTCGTGTTCTCTACATAGCAGATTTATTATTAAAATACCAAACACACATGGCAATCTACATCTTGAATATTATTTCCTAATCTTCTTTCTATACCATGAGTCATTTTTTAGTAGTCCTTCTGGGTTGGAGTGCTCCTTCCTGAATATTTCTTTGATTTGGAAAGGTGATTCTTAGCATTTATTCGGGATGCTTTTTAATTGCACCCCCTTCACATTTCTAGCCACCACAGTAGGAGATTTCCTCGATGCAGTGATGTCTCCAAGTACTCTATGAGGCAAGATGTCCCAGAGCTTACAGGACAGACCAAATCACACAGTTATTGAATCAATTTAAAACATTCAGTGAGAAGCAAGTGAAAAGAGAGATGGAATAAGTTAACACACGTTAGACTGCAGGCAGGATCAAAAGACCACACTACATGAATCCTGCGTTATGCAATGTTCATGTCTTTTCCCTGCTGCATCAGCCTTTGGGGTTTGAGCGAGGGGAGAAGGAAACAAGTGCTGTTCAAGTGGAGATACCCTGGCCACAGCTGTAACTTGCTAAAGTGCTGAGCAGCTGTGAATTTTATCTTATGTCTCTGGGCAGAGAAAGCATCAGACCAAGATGGGTGTTACCAAAGATTTAAGGCTTGAACATTTGGTGCCTCATGAATGTTGGGTACTATTTGTTTTTCTATAGCAAACTGAATCTTCTTATGTAATACAATAAACATAATTTATATTCCATTTACTTCAATAAGAGCAAATAATGCCCTTCTGGCCCCCAATCTAGGCAGAAGTAAACTTTGCTACTTTCAATCAAGCCAAGCCATGGTCCCAGTTCGGTAGAAGATGTTAATTCAGCACAGAACTTTGTTGAGGCTCAGAGGAGGAAACAAGTGATAAATTGGGGGCCTACATCAAGAGAAGGGATAGAAAAAGGAAAATGAAATACCAGGTCACCAGTGAGTTCAAGACTAAAGTGAAACAAACAAAAAGACTAAAGTGAAAGACTAGGAAATTCTTTTCTAGGAAAAAAAAAAAACCTACTGAGAGAAAAAAAAATGTAGTGGGAAAAGTGACTTAAAGAGGTCAAACTGAGCAAAAAGCAACAAGAAAATGGCTAAGTTACAAGTTAATACTCTGAAAGGGGAATAAAGGGACATGAGCAATGCAAGTAAAAGTTTTATTTTGTAAGCATGAATTAAAAGCAAGGGACATGAGCCCAGCAGGTGTAGGTTGACCCATGAATCAGGAGGTCACAGTTCGATTCTGGGACAGGGCACATGCTTGGATTTCGTGCTCGATCTCTAGCAGAGGGCTTGCAGGAGGCAGCAATCAATGATTCTCATCACTTATGTTTCTATCCCTCTCTCCCTCTCTCTGAACTCAATTAAAAAAAAACACACAAACGGATCATTGTGTCAAAAAAAGCAACTTTTAAGGTTATGATCCTATCGCAGCCTTCGAAAGATTAATATATGGAGGGTCAAAGAAGACATTATAAAATATCAACATTTAGCCCCTGATTTTGAAAAGGAGGAATGGAAAAAATTTGGTTGTACCCTTTACTCAGTCTTTGGCACTTTCAGTATGGCCACTTGGTGGCTCCAGATTATTTTAAATAGATATTAGCTAAGTTTATCCATAAAATCATCCATCATGGAACAGACAAATTTGTTATTATCTTAAGTCAGCATTGATGGGGAAACTTTATAAAGACAGCTGAGGTTATTTTCAGATTATGTATCACCTGTCAACAACATAATCCTTAAAAAATTGCAAAGGTGGGACAAGACCTGGAACCAGAGCCTCAAGGACCCTTTGACAGTGTTTGTTAAATATCTCCTTACAACTCTACTTTCCTTATTTTAACCATTTTTTTCCTATCGGTGACATACATTTTTGATGTTATTATTTGGTACAAAAATTGGTATTATGTCTTCTTTATGCTTTGTAACATTTTTCACTGTATAGAGAGACTTCATCCTTAGAGTCGAAGGTTACAAGGAGTGAAGTAATGAAGAACAAAGTTTCGCAATGAGAAATTACAAAACCAATTCACTCACGTACTTTACTGTCTAAATCCAAAGCCCCTCAGACTGGTTCCTCCAGGGCTAAGCAAAGAAAATGAAAGCAGCTCTAGTCAGTTTGGTTCAGTGGAGAGAGCGTCAGCCAGCGAATTGAAAGGTCCCAGGTTTGATTCCGGTCAAGGGCACATGCCCAGGTTGTGGGCTCTGTAGGGCGCAGCTATAGGGTTAAGCCTGGAACTGACCTGTTGGCAAAGCCACAAACAAGTCCCAGCTTAGAGGGCACAGTCCTCTTAGCATAATTAGGCTTGACCTTATGACGGCTTCCTAGATCCTTCCTAGGTAGCTAATGGGCTATGGGAGGTGCAGCCAGTGCTGCCAAAACAAGTGAAACTCACAAGAACTATTGTAACTATGGTGACCACTACCTTGTTTACCTCTGGCTATAAAATAAAGGCTCAGCTTGCCTCTGGATCTCTCTCTGTGGCCTCAGCCAGGCACAGGAGGATCCACCTAGACCCAGCTTATTCTCTTTGTCATTTCTTCATCCTTCACCGCCCTCACTCAGGCTTTAGAACCCTTGGCTGAGCTGGCTCAGCACAGGGCTCGATCCCCAGTAGGGGGCGTGCAGGAGGCTGCCCACCCATGATTCTCTCTCATCAATGAATTTCTCTCCCTCTTCCTTCCTCTCTGAAATCAATAAAAATATATTTAAAAAACAAACAACACAAATGTATTTTTTTAAAAAAAAAAAAAAAAAAGGAAAGAAAAATGAAAGCACATGAGCCACTGGAAGTCTTCTTGGTAGAAGAGTTTTAACTTGCACTCAGTCACACAGCTAGAAAATGTTGGAGCCAGAATTAAAACCGTGCCCACCTCCCACTCATCAGAGCCAAATTAGGAAGCCTTGGAGATAAGAGAGTGGAAAAACTGATTCATCTTGGCAGATTCTGCTAACTTCTAAAAACCTTTCTGTTTTGAAGCTGGCATGGGGTCAGCAAGTAAAACTCAAGGCTTGCCAATTGTAGGAAACTTTTTTTAAAAAAAACATTTATTTTATTGATTTTTTTACAGAGAGGAAGGGAGAGGGATAGTCAGAAACATCGATGAGAGAAACATCAACCAGCTGCCTCCTGCAAACCCTCCACTGGGGATGTGCCTGTAACCAATGTACATGCCCTTGACCAGAATCGAACCTGGGACCTTTCAGTCTGCAGGCCGATGCTCTATCCACTGAGCCAAACTGGTTTGGCCAATTGTAGGAAACGTAATATGGGGTCTCTGTATAAGACCAGGACCCCAGATGACTATACTTCCAAAAATGAAACTAAATCAGAATTAAATTTTGCCATCCAGATGGAAATGTCAAAGAACATAATCTTAACTTTGCCTTTCTCAATTATGTCTATATATATATATATATATATATATATATATATATATATATATTATTGATTTTTCACAGAGAGGAAGGGAGAGAGATAGAGAGTTAGAAACATTGATGAGAGAGAAACATCGATCAGTTGCCTCCTGCACATCTCCCACTGGGGATGTGCCCGCAACCCAGGTACATGCCCTTGACCGGAATCGAACCCGGGACCCCTCAGTCCGCAGGCCGACGCTCTATCTACTGAGCCAAACCGGTTTCGGCTCAATTATGTCTTGACCTAATAATTAATTACTACAAACCAGCCTTGTGACTAATTCTACGTGTAGGAGTCTGAAATTTTCCAGGCGATAATGTGAACTGGCCTCAGGTTGAATGCATCCTTGAGAGAATGGCTCAAGCCAAAAATTATCATTTTATAAAAAGGTGACATTATCTCCCTACCTAATGTCAATTTTAAAAAATTAACCCCAGGTGGTACAGGATTTAAATGTTAAGATAGAAACGTCAGCATTCTCAGTAGGAAGTATAGTGAATATTTGTAGACCTCCAGGCAGGAAAGGATTTCTTAAGCAAGACACTTACTGTAAAGATTGATGAACTTGACTGCATTAAAATTAAACAGTCATCAAAAGACACCTTAAATAAACTGAAAAGACAATTTAAACTAGAAGATACTGAGAATACACACAACTGACAACGGATTAGGAAGAGACTGAAGAATACATTAAATAAAATGCTTTCACATTTTTATATCTTCCATACTTGTTTTTTACAATGTGCATCATTATTATGTGATTTTTATTTATTTATTTTTATTATTTTTCTAAGAGTCTTCACATGAGAATACTTTTTCCATTGATCTTTAGAGAGAGGGAGAGGGAGAGAGGGAGGGGAGGAGAGAGAGAGAGAGAGAGACATCAATTGGCTGCTCCTGCATGCCCCTTACTAGGGATTGAGCCTGACACCCTGGCATGTGCACTGACCTGGATCGACCTACCTCTTGGTGCATGGGACAACACTCAGCCAACTGAGCCACACCGGCCAGGGCTGTTATGTTGATTTTTAAAATTAAATTGAAGAAGTAAAAACATCCACTAAAGTTAGATTCAACACCTTCTCTTATACAAATTATCTATTGATAACTGTTGATGCCTAGATGATGCGGATGAGGGAGTTCAGTATATTAATACTATCTCCCTTATATAAATGATCAAAAATGTCCATTAAAATGATTTAAAAAACAACACATAGCTAGTTGTAAGAACAAAACAGTTTGTGCAGCAGCTGCTATCTATTCTAAAACAACTACCAAATAATATTTCTAGAGATGCATTAGAAAAAGTATATAAACATGCATGGAATGATATAGACCAGCTTCAGGAGAATGATATCCTGTGGCGAGAGAAAGGAAAGCTATTTGAGTGATATCTATTTTAAAGAGAAGAGAAGTGAGGCAATGTGGGGAAATGTTAACATATTGTAGGGGTGTTGTTCATGGGTGTTTGTTATATAACTTTTTGAATGTGTGAAATCTTTTATAATTTAAAGTTTTACCTAAAATTAAAATCATTGGGAAGAAATGTACATCCATATTGTTTTAGGGTTTTGGAAATAAATGGGATTTGTCTATACTTGCTACATATTCTATAAGGAACAGCTTTGACTTTTATATTTTAAAACACAAAACACTTGCTTGAATGACTTAGAGGTAGTAACTAACCAGACAATCAGAAGATAACAGGAAGCAGAAGAGAGAAAAATGTAGATTCAATGAGCCTGCCCTCAGCCTGATTTGCCTACCAAACTCTGGTTCTCAACCTTGGCTGCACATTAGAATCACCTGGGAATCTTTTTAAAATCCTGATATCTGGGCCTCATCCTCTGGAAATTCTGTTTCTTTGTTACGAAGGTTGTGGCCCCACCCCATAACAAAGAAACAGAATTTCTGGAGGATGAGGCCCAGAAATCAGGATTCTAAAAAGATTCCCGGGTGATTCTAATGTGCAGCCAAGGTTGAGAACCACTGCCTTAAAGTGACTTCCAGTCAACATAGTCTCCAATGCAAACCACACTGTTAGTCAGCTGGGGGGAGAGGAGAGGGGAGGGGTCTTGGAGGCCAGGTGATGCCTTACTTGTGGAGATGACCTCTGAGACCCAGCTGGAGCCAAATAAAGACTAAGTCAAGGTCCCAAAGAAGTCCTGGTGATTGATGCAGAGCAGGAAGCGCCCTATGGAGCCTGCAGGCCCTGGTGCCCAGTGTCCATTGGGCTGGGGGTGGGGTAATGCCAGAAGGGGCGGGGCTGCACGGAGACCCTAAAAGCGGGCACAGGCTCCGCCTCTGATTGGAGTTCTGCGAGAGCCGCTCGACCTCGCCCTGAAGCTGCAGCTCCCAGCATGGTCGACCAGCCCGATGCTGTGGTCCAGGAGGACCCATGGATGTCCGCGCAGGCCCTGGACAGGCTGCTGAAGATGCCGCTTCCACTGCCACGGATTCGCACCCGGCCCTGGTGGTTTCCTGCGCTGGAGCTGAGAGACCCATTGGTGTTTTACCTGGAGGCATGTCTGGCTGACCCCATCTTCGGTGAGCGAGCCGGGTGTGCAGGTGGCCTGGTCCCCTCCAGTCTGGGAGGCCGGCCAGGGCACCTCTCTACAGCCTTTCCCAACTTCGAGGGCCACGTTTCACGCCAGGAAAACGGCGGCGGCGGCCTTCCTTTCCCATCTGCCTCCTCTTGACCTTCGACCATGCCACCCCTCAGTCTCTCTCTTCCTGTTTAGGCAAAAACGGAGCCATGATTCCGGAAATAGAGTGGATGAACCAGGTCCTGCTGACGGTGGAAAAGGTGAACTCCGGGAGCTTAATCGAAATCACTGTTTTCGGACAGCCCCGTGTCCAAAATAGGGTGAAAAGCGTGCTCCTCAGCCTGGCAGCAAGGCACCGGGAGAACCGTGCCCGAGGTGAGGCTCTTTGCAACCTGCATGTGGAGGGAGCCCAGGTGAACCGCCTGGCGGTACCTGGCTTCCTTCCAGCCTCTCTTCCCTTCCCAATACTTTCTGCAATTTCCCAGGTCCAGTAACGTGCAGGCAGCCCCTGGGCATCCCTTTGTGCTGAGTCCAAGTAGGAACTTGGGGTAGTAAGCTGAGATCTGACACATTCATGCCCTTCACTGCCCATGTCGGCCTCAGTTTGATTATACAACTATTTCCAGATCCAAGTTCAGAACCTCCACCCAGAGAAATGGTGTTGCCAGCATCCCCCCCCCCTCCAGCCCCTCCCCCTGCCCGCAGTGACCGAGTAATTTGAAACTGAGTATTTTTGCTTATCCAGATAAGAAGATAAAACAACTTGAGAAGTTCTTGAAGGCCCATGGGTCACCTCCCCCGACTCCTCAGTCTGCCGGGTCTGGGTCTCCTGTTGCATGATATTGGCAGGAGCATTATGAGAACCGACCTGCTCCTGCTCCTGCTCCTGAAGTTAAAAGAAGGAAGTGTCCTTAAATCTCAGCTTCTTTCTTTCTTTTGCTGGATGGATGGGTGGTTTGGTTATTCTGATGCAGATGTGAGTGCTGTTGTAATAAAATGAATTTCCTTTTTGTCCACTGAAATAAAAATCTTTGCTCACTTAAAATTAAGCAGATTTACAAAAGATTAACAGTTCATGCATGTCTTTTTAAAAAAAAAAAATTTGTGGGTTTATTTGAGCCAAACTGGACAGTTGCTGGGAAGCAGAACCTCAAAGAATTGAGATAATGCTTCAGAGAATGGGGGTTTCTCATTTTTATACATTGTAATTAAAGGAGGCCAAGTAGGTGAGTTACATGAAATCCATTGGTGATAGATTAGAGAGGCGGGAGAAAGCAAAAGGGAAACCTCTGGGATTGGATAAAAAGTAAAATGATAGACACACACTTAGGTGGGTGGAGGAATAATTAACATGATAACAATGAAGGAATTTGTGGTATCTGTCCTGGAGTCCAGGCACATTAGGTTGTGCCCCAAGGGGTCTGGAAAAAGGGAAGTTACAAGTTACCCAGACATTTCAAGGATATGTTATCAGAGATGCAAAAAGACAGATAGGTTCAGTTAAGGTAAAGGTTGACCTTGTCAGTGAAGACACCTGTCTAGGAGGTGACCACCCACCATTACTGCTTTCAGTTAAAGTTTAATTTCAGACCATCCTTTGTAGTTACTTTGTCTTTGAGTTTGCAAGATAGTCATGCAGGCCTTTCCTGAGCTTATCAGGTTAGTTGTGTGGCCCCTTTCGTCCATACATCTGAAGTATGGTAGCAACCATTTCAGGTGGAAACTGTAGTTTAACTTTAACCCTGTTGTTTGGCTTAACGATAGAAAGGTTACTTTGATTTTCTAAATTGTATAAGTCATCCCATTCGATTGAATGCCTTATTGATTGAATGACTATTCCATTGATTGTTATCATACTGGTCTTAGAGAGCACATTCTTCTGTACCTGGGAAACAGGACAGCACAATTACCCTAAATTGTTTTAGTGGCCACAGGTGGTGCGTTCCAGCTGCCTCAGTGGTCCCGAGACCAGGACAGCACAATTACTCTAAATTGTCCTGACAACTCAGTTGTCGGGAGACCCGAGGGCTCCAGATAATGTGTTTCTATCAACTCAGTGATCCAGAGACCCAAAACTGTAATTTAGATAACATGCCTAAGTTTAACCCAGGTTACCTAAGGACTCTAGATAATGTATTTCTGTCAATTCAGTGACCCCGAGACCCGAAACTGTAATTAACATGCTTAATTCTGCTTCTGTAATCTGCTTTTTTGGGAGCCAGGTGCCACATTCCAAACCCTGGGATGTAATCAATACCTTTGTAATTTTTGCCTATATAAGTCTGGTTTTGCCACCATCTTATGGCTATGAGATTTGGGAATGGCCCCTCATAGTCCCGGATTGCAGTAAATGTGACTCTTTAATTCGACTTCTTGAGGCGTCCTTCTGTGATTCGCGAGGTACATTATAACACATCTCCCTTTTGGTCATAAATCAAACCAAAGGATTCATGCATGTCTTGATGTGCGGGGTAGGTATAAGGCCTGATGAGTGGTTTTCTTTTGGTCTGTTTGTTTCTACCATTTTGAAACTATTTTATGATTTTTATGGTGTCAGTCAGGCCTTCATTCACAGGAGGTAGAGATGTTGGGTCAATATACTTTGGGTCTTTTTTTGTTTGTTTTTTGTTTTTTGCATCATTTATTCTCAAACTTGAACATGTGTGTAATCACCTTGGGAGCTTACTAAAAGTTTAATGCTCCTCAAGTGATTCTGATCAGTACATTGGGCCCATGAATTTGCATTTCTAACAAGCTCCCAGGTAATTCCAATCGGTGATTCTTCTTTGAGACTCTCACTTTGAAGCTGCTGTGCGTTTTCTTCTGGAGCAGTGGTTCTCAGCCTTGGCTGCACATTCGAATCACCTGGGAATCTTTAAAATCCTGATTTCTGGGCCTCATCCGCCGGAAATTCTGTTTCTTTGTTATGGGGTGGGGCCACAACAGTAGTAACAAAGAAACAGAATTTCCGGAAGATGAAGCCCAGAAATCAGGATTTTAAAAAGATTCCCACGCCCTAACCGGTTTGGCTCAGTGGATAGAGCGTCAGCCTGTGGACTGGAAGGTCCCAGGTTCGATTCCGGCCAAGGGCATGTACCATGGTTGCGGGCACATCCCCAGTAGGAGATGTGCAGGAGACAGCTGATCGATGTTCCTTTCTCATCGATGTTTCTAACTCTATCTCTCTCCCTTCCTCTCTGTGAAAAAATCAATAAAATATATTTAAAAAGATTCCCAGGTGATTCTAATGTGCAGCCAAGGTTGAGAACCACTGCTCTAGAGGGGTGCCTCCCTCTCTGCACATGGGTGGGTGTCCTAACAGGAAAGCTAAGCCATCAGCGTTCATTCTGCTGGTGCTGGGATTCACTGGAGAGCTGTGATCCTGGGCAGTGTGTCCCGAAGGAGGTGTTCTATCCCCAGGCTGGCTGGCTCCGCTCCCCGCTCCCTCCCACACACACACTGGCCTGCAAAGGTGTCCTGAACCAGGGGATTTGTTTTTCTATTACCAGTGAAATAGTTATGAACAAATTGTGCAAAACAACCTTAAACCCTTGCTGTCTCCACTTTCAGGAAGCAGATTTCTTGGGAGAGGCAGCTAAGAGCTCGGCAGCTTCAGACACAAAGTTTGAGCTGATTTAACTCCTGCACTTTCTTTACCCCTTAGTAGTGAAGGATTTTACCTGTTTCCAAGGGTTTTTAAACACACACGTGTCTTTTAAAATATGTCTTTGATTACAGGTGATATTGATCAGATTCCTAGTTTGCTTCTCATTTTTGGTCCATTAGAACTAATATTTTTTTTTGCATGAGAGAAATTGTTATGTGTAGCTAAACCAATTGTTTCCTGTGTGATTTTCCCTCATCCTTTTTAAAAAAAGTTTTAATTGATTTTTAGAGGGAGAGGGGGAGAGAAAAACATCTATGAGAAACATCATTGATCAGCTGCCTCCTTCACACCCCCTACTGGGTATCTTGCCTGCAACCCAGCCATATGCCCAGACCTAGATAGAATCCAACTAGCAACCTCTTGGTGCATGGGCCGATGCTCAACCACTGAACCCCATGCTATTGGGGCCCTCATCCTTACTTTAAGCTTAGGAACTCCTGCTTGCTCTTATTCTGTAGATTTTTATTTTATTTTATTTTATTTTATTTTATTTTATTTTATTTTATTTTATTTTATTTTATTTTATTTTAGAGAGGAAGGGACGTATGGGAGAGGGGGAGAGAAACATCGATGTGAGAGAACATCGTTTGGTTGCCTCCCACACTTGCTCTGATCAGGGAGAAATCCACAACCTGGGTATGTGCCATGACCGATAATCAAACCTGCTACCTTCTGGGGTGATGTGCCAACCACTGAACATCACCAGCCAGGGTATCCTGTAGAAATCTGATAAATATTCCTGCAGGTTTTCCTATTGGGATTTCTCAAAACCATTGAGCATTTTGGACTGGTATTTGGAGGAAGAGGGTTATGCTTAAAATTTATTCCAATTTCCCCCAGATTAATAAAAATTAAATTATTAAATGATTCTGCACTTCTTACCCCCCATTACTTCCAAATTTAAGTGTATTTGGAGGTAGGGCCTATAAAGAGTTAATAAAGGTAAAATAAGGGTATATGGGTGGGCCTTTTCCCAGTATAACTGGTGTCTTTATAAGAAGAAGAATATGGACACAAGATAGGTTGAACACAGAGGAAAGCCCATGTGAAGACATACATACAAGAGGGCAGCCATCTGCAAGCTAAGAGTCTTCAGAAGAAACCAAACCTGGGAATACCTTGATCTTGGACTTCTAGCCTTTAGAACAGTGGTTCTCAACCTGTGGGTTGCGACCCCTTTGGGGGTCGAACGACCCTTTCACAGGGGTCACCTAAGACCATCGGAAAACACATATATAATTACATATTTGTGATTAATCGCTATGCTTTAATTATGTTCAATTTGTAACAATGAAATTAGGGGTCACCACAACATGAGAAACTGTATTAAAGGGTGTCGGGCATTAGGAAGGTTGAGAACCACTGCTCTAGAACTTTGAGAACAATAAATGTTGCTTAAGCCACCCAGTCTGTTTTGTTTTCTCTCTCCCTTCCCCTTCTCTAAAATCACATTAGGTTGTGCCCCAAGGGGTCTGGAAAAAGGGAAGTTACAAGTTACCCAGACATTTCAAGGATACTAGTATGTTATCATAGATACAAAAAGACAGGCTCAGTTAAGGTAAAGGTTGACCTTGTCAGTGAAGATACCGGCCTAGGACATTAACTACCCACCATAACTGATGTTAGTTTAATTTCAGACCATTCTTTGTGGTTACTTTAGGTCTCTGAGTTTGCAAGACAGCCATGCAGGCCTTCCCTGAGCTTGTCAGGTTAGCAAATGGCCCCTTTCATCCACAGTGATCACCTATTAATGGTAACCAAAGGGCCTATGACAGACATACCACTGCCCTGATCTTTAAAGTGAAGTTCTCTTAAAATTTATTTCAAATCCTCAACTGAGGATATTTTTCCATTGACTTTTGTTTTTAGACTGTGGAAGGAGGGGGAGAGGAAGAGAAACATCGATGTGAGAGACATATCAATTGGTTGCCTCCCTCATGCACGCTGACCAGGGCCAGGAATCCGAGGTTGGTGCTCTTGACCAGAATTGAACCCCGGACCCTTCAGTCCGCAGGCCTAAGCTCTATCCACTCAGCGAAACTGGCTAGGACTTGGAAGTTTTTTTGTGTCTTAATTTTTAAAATGTTTATTTTAGAGAGGAAGGGTGAAGGAGAAAAACATCTGAGAGAAATAGCAATTGGCTGCTTCCTGTATGCCCACTCCTGGAGATAGAACCCCAAACCCAGGCTTGTGCACTGAAAGAATCCAATGGAACTGACCTAGGTGCATGGGAGGATGATCAGGCCCCTGAGCACAAATGAAAGTTTTCCTAACACTAAGATTGGTGCTTGCTCTTGTCTTTTAATCCCAGTGCCCAGCTGTTAACAGTTCGCTTCCGTCTAGCAGGCACCTGGTGTTGGAGCTGCCTGGAGCCAGAAGCCAAATCTGACAAAGTTGCTAATTATCGCTACAAGGGCATTCATAATGTATCAAATTAACATGTTACATACCTTAAATTTACATTGTATTTCAAACATCAATTTTAACCGTGAAAAGGGTGCCCCACTCCAGGTTTGGAGAGGTTTCCCAGTGAGGGCAGACTCCTTGGGCCAGAGGGGCTGCTCAGTGGGCAAAGCCAGGTGTGTGCGGTCAAGGAGCATGAGGGATGCACCTGTCTGCGACCTCTGGACGCTAGAATTCCAACAGGTCTCACCTGCTTGTAGACAGAAAGCAGCCTAGAGCTGATATTGCCTCCCCTTCTACCTGCCAAACAACAGACGGTAGGTAATGCAATTCTTTATTAAGGAAATTCGATTCTTTTGTTACAATTTTAGATTTGTGCTTGCAAACATTTAACATGGGGGTGGGGAGGGGAAACCAAGAACAACCCACACCACCCTTTCCTTTCCCCAGCTTCTGCTGCAGAACTTGGACCTAGAATAGGGCTCCAGAGAGGGGTTTTCACTTGAACCTTGCCTGGCTCGAGCTCCGGGCCCCGAAATGCCTTCATAACCTGGGAACCGGGCTCTAGGTAGTGTTGGGGGAGCTCTAGGTAGTGTAGGGGTCGCCACCTCCTAGACTGTGTTGGGGAACAGCTGGGTCGCCACCTCCCAGACAGCGTCGGGGGACCGCTGAGTCGCCTTCTCTTGGACAGCGTCGGGGGACCGCTGGGTCCCCATCTCCCGGACAGCGTCGGGGGACCGCTGGGTCGCCTTCTCCCGGACAGCGTCGGGGGACCGCTGGGTCGCCTTCTCCCGGACAGCGTCGGGGGACCGCTGGGTCGCCTTCTCCCGGACAGCGTCGGGGGACCGCTGGGTCGCCATCTCCCGGACAGCGTCGGGGGACCGCTGGGTCGCCATCTCCCGGACAGCGTCGGGGGACCGCTGGGTCGCCATCTCCCGGACAGCGTCGGGGGACCGCTGGGTCGCCTTCTCCCGGACAGCGTCGGGGGACCGCTGGGTCGCCTTCTCCCGGACAGCGTCGGGGGACCGCTGGGTCGTTTTCTCTTGCACAGTGTCGGGGGACCGCTGGGTCCCCTTCTCCCGGACAGCGTCGGGGGACCGCTGGGTCCCCTTCTCCCGGACAGCGTCGGGGGACCGCTGGGTCGCCTTCTCCCGGACAGCGTCGGGGGACCGCTGGGTCGCCTTCTCCCGGACAGCGTCGGGGGACCGCTGGGTCGCCTTCTCCCGGACAGCGTCGGGGGACCGCTGGGTCGCCTTCTCCCGGACAGCGTCGGGGGACCGCTGGGTCGCCTTCTCCCGGACAGCGTCGGGGGACCGCTGGGTCCCCTTCTCCTGGACAGCGTCGGGGGACCGCTGGGTCGCGGCCTCCCGAACTTTGTCGGGGGATCTCTGGCTTTTGACCACTCGGACTTTGTCGGGGGAGGCCTGGAGCATAGCCACCCGGACCGCAGCGGAGAAGCTGGGCAGCTCGGCCTGCTGGGCAGCGTTCTTCAGCGAACCTGGAAGAAAAGCAGGTGAAGAGGCCGCATCTGTGTCCCCATACTCTCCCCCCACAGGAGTCACCCGTGAGGGCTGCAGGGGTGGGGCGGGAATCTGAGAGCACGGGGTCCATTTGGGCTTCTAGATGCCTTGCAAAGAGGAAGCCCATTCCCGGAGGACTAAGAGGACGAGACCGCTGCCCGGCCACACCCAGGACGCATCAGGATCCCTCCCAAGTGAGCCAAGGTCTGCCCAGGCTTCCCCTTACCATTCCCGGCCCCCTACCTTGTGCCCGGAGTTGGCGGTGGTAGTGAGCCAAGTTCATGATCATCTTGGACACATCCTTTTGGTAAGAAGGCCGGCCAAAGATCAGGATCTCGGCCTCGCCTTCGGGATCCCACTGGTTAATGCGAAGCAGGGTCTGCGACACACACTCGACGTGCGGAATGTGCTCTCCGCCGGGGCCTGCACAGGAGGGAGAAAGGCCGTGAGGGGCGCACAGGAAGGGGAGGTGTCGGGAGGGGGAGAATTGCCAGGGCCACAGAGGAGGCTCGCCCCCAGGTGCGGTGAGGCGGGGTGATGGGAGCTGGGGAAAGGAGGCCACTCACCGAAGATCGCTTCCACCAGCCACGCCTCGAGGTGAACCATCTTCGGGCTCTTGAGATACTCAGTGTGGAACCAGTAGGGCTGCTTGGCGTTGTCGCCCAGCACCTGGAATGGCGCCCCTCCCCGCTGCTCTAGCTGCACGAGCGTGGGAAAGCGCTTGGTGGTGGCCATGCTGCGGCGGGATACGCAGACAGAGCCGGGGCAGATGCAAGTGGGCCTGGCTACGGCAGCGGCTCGTGGGCCCGGGCCTTCTTATAAGGGCCGTGGCAAGCTCCTCCCCAGCGCGCCCTGCTCATTGGATTCCAGGCCGAGCCGTCCGCAGCCGGCGTCGATCCGAGACGGCACAGGTGCGCTCTGTTGGCCGGGGGTTCCCACGGGGCCCGCCCCTCCCTCCTTCCCCGCTGCCCGCACTCGGGGAGGGAGAGGCGGAGCTCTAGCGTCAAAGGGGAGATCCAACAGCAGGACAATATCCGCAGAGAAGCAAACCGATATTTTCAGGGACCCGGGTGCTTTTCAGACAGTTCTAATGGGCCATTTTAGCATTCCTGAGGAGTTGGGATAACTTTCTAATGGAAAACTAATTAAATACACACACACCAAAAAAAAAAAAAAAAGAGCAAAAATTCAAAGGGTAAAATAGTAGTCAAGGGCTAAAGTCTCCCACTTCCTCCTGAACCCCTGACCAATAAGTTTCCTACCCAGAGCCAGCCCATTTCCAGTTTCTTCCTTAACCTGCCAGAGACAGCTGAACACAACCAACAGCAGGTGGTCCGTGTGGTTTGGACGTTAGAGGGGAGTCCCTTGAAATTTTTGATGTCTTAATTCTCTAACACAATTACATTTCCATTTCTCAATTTTTCTGCCCAGCTTAAAGCATTACTTATTACCTGCTACTCAGGAAGATGAAGTTATTTAGCTCTCACATCAGTAGTTGGGTATCATTCCCAGGCCCAGTGGGCTGAGACCCTCAGAATACAGGCTCATCCTTGAATCCTCCATGGAGATCTGTTGGCCAAAGAAGTGCATGAGAAGTTTGTGGGTATTTGACATGGTCCACAGTCTTGAGACCTAAGCAGAACATGCATTAGGAGCCAAAGAAAGGCAACATCAATTCAAAAGGTCACAGGATTGCCTTGGCTGGTTTGGCTCAATGGAGAGAGTGTCAGACTGGGGACTGAAGGGTCTCTGGTTCGATTTTGGTCAAAGGCACATGCCTTGGGGGGGGGGGGGGGCTCAGTTCCTGGGGGGATGGTGCAGGAGGCAGCCGATGAATGATTTTCATCATTGATGTTTCAATCTCTCCCTCTATGAAATCAATAAAAAATTTAAAAAAATAAATAAAAGAAACATGACTATAAAACAAAACAAAGGCCGAAACCGGTTTGGCTCAGTGGATAGAGCGTCGGCTTGCGGACTGAAAGGTCCCAGGTTCGATTCCGGTCAAGGGCATGTACCTGGGTTGCGGGCACATCCCCAGTAGGAGATGTGCAGGAGGCAGCTGATTGATGTTTCTCTCTGATTGATGTTTCTCTCTCATCGATGTTTCTGACTCTCTATCTCTCTCCCTTCCTCTCTGTAAAAAATCAATAAAAATATATTTTAAAAAAAAACAAAGATCACAGGATGGACTTATAAACTCCTGTGGCTAGGCATCAGAATTAGATGAATGTATAACTGAAACCCAAGGATCTGGGCTCCATGACTGCCTCCCCTGGAGCTATGGAGTCATTAACACAGCGACTATAAATTGAAATCTGAGGCCGAAACCGGTTTGGCTCAGTGGATAGAGCGTCGGCCTGCGGACTGAAGGGTCCCGGGTTCGATCCTGGTCAAGGGCATGTGCCTGGGTTGCGGGCACATCCCCAGTGGGAGATGTGCAGGAGGCAGCTGATCGATGTTTCTCTCTCATCGATGTTTCTGACTCTCTGTCTCTCTCCCTTTCTCTCTGTAAAAAATCAATAAAATATATTTAAAAAAAAAAATTGAAATCTGAGGTCCCATCGGATTTGAAGGATCAAATCCAGGAAGCATCTCCATGACAATCTCTAGTCTGAAATCTGTTTCTTCTACCAAAATGATAAAGGATGATAATATTTCCCCTTAGTTGACATAGGGATACTGCAGTTCTATGCATATTGCTGTCATTTGTGTGTGTGTGTGTGTGTGTGTGTGTGTGTGTAGATCTTTTACTTCCTTGAAGTTTCAGAATTGGGTATAGAAATATTTAAGAGAATTAAAACCATAGTATTAGTAATTATGTTAAAAAAGAATCTGTATTTAAATGAAATCCTAGACTATGAAAACTAATCTATAGTGATAGAAAGCAGGAAGTGATTGCCTGGGAAAGGGGATGGAAGGAGGAAGGGATTAGAAAGAGACACTAGGAAACTTGGGGATGATGGAAATATGCATTAGCTTGATTATAGTGAAGGTTCCACTGGATGTATCTATATGTCAAAATTGGTCAAATAGTACACATTTTAGTATAAGCAGTTTATTGTACTGTATTCTTCAAAGTGGCTAAAAAAGAAGGAATCCATATGCATGGTACTTTATTTTCCTGTAATATTTTAGATAACAACATATTAGAGAAATAGTTTTGTAATTCCAATTTGAAATATATAAGTAATTGATTTATATATGTGGGTTAAGATGAAATATTAGTTTATATGCAGTATTGGATTTCTGAAGAGAAATTCAGGTTCAACATATTAATAAATTGTATTTATTTGATTTATAGGAATTATTTGGTAATTGGGAAGTTATTTAAGGCTTAAAGTACCTTGCAATGCTCTTTACCATGTATGAGAATATTTAGTTAATTAAATTTGTCAGTGGAACCTGTGATATTTAGAGACCATTAAATGTAATTGTTAAAACTTTCTGCCTGGTTCAGTGGCTAGAGCATTGGCCTTCAGACTGAAGGGTCCCAGGTTCAATTCCAGTCAAGGGCACATGTCCAGGTTGTGGGCTCAATCCCCAGTGTGGGGCATGCAGGAGACAGTCCATTGATGATTCTCTCTCATCATTGATGTTTCTATCTCTCTCTCCCTCTCCCTTCCTCTCTGAAATCAATACAAATATATTAAAAAACAAAACTTTCTGCCTGGTCAGAGTGGCTCAGTTGGTTGAAGGTCATCCTGTGCATGGAAAGGTTGCCAAGGCACATACATGGGTTGCGGGGTTCCATCCCTGGTTGTATGGAAGGCAACCAATTGATGCACATCAATGTTTCTTTCTCTCTTTTCCTCTCTCTAAGCATGTCCTCAGGTGAGGGTTAAAAACACAAAAATCCAACTTTCTATGCTTATGAATGGGATAATAAGGTTTGAAAGTGAAACTTGGAAGCCTAAGAAAGAACTAAAGTTTTGGTTTTTATAATTTTCAGGAAAGAAAAGATGACTTTTCAAATAAGCCATGGTCATAATAGCCAGCTGAGGGATTATTAGATAGAAGTTCCCAGAAGGTGGCCTTGGGAAGACCCAGCTTCATCTCCATCTGTGAAGCCCTAAAACATTGAAATCATACCCTCATTGGGTGAACCCCGTACACTGCTTCAAGCAATATATTTTAAAAAATAAATAAACCAGTTTATTTAGAGCCAGAGATCTGGACCATACGGTGCGGTTCTAGTGGCCAGGCAGAGCCAGATGAGCTTCGAAATAGCAGACTCAAAATGTCCAGGCCCAGGGGCTTCAAGGAACTGGAACAGTGGGAGCACTTTAGAGTCCCTTTACGATCATGAATTTCTAAAATCTCGTTTCCTCTTTGTTAAGTGACAGGAATGACTCCTGAGGTCCCAGAATTCACACTTGTGATGTGAAGACCCAGGATCCAACCCTCAGAGAAGGAAACGGACCCTCCTTTGGAACGTGGAAGGCCGAAAGAAAGGCTGAAACTCGATTGGCAGCTCCCGGGTGGTTCTCGCACCCTTAAACCTGGATTTCCACTTTCTGGGGTTCAGGCCCAACCACTCGTTCCTGGGGCACGAGTAGCGCCTTTGCCCCGCGAACTTCCAAGGCCCAGGGTTTCTGGTGCGGAAGAGTCAATCAGGTGGAAACCCTTGTAACCTTGTGACCTTGCGGACAGCTGGGCCCACCAGCGCCCGGGAAGGTTCAGGAGGTCACCTCCTAGATCCCAGTGCAGGCAGGAGGCGGGGCGAGCAGGGCGATGTGAGCCCCGGATTGGGCCTCCAGGTGGGCTCTTCCGGGGCGGGGCCTGTCCGGGGCGGGGCCTGGCTGGAGGCGGGCCCTGGCTGGGGGCGGGGCCTGCCCGAGAGTTCAACTTTGGCGCGGCGGCGGCCGCGCGGGTTACTCTCAGGCCTAACGTAACGCTGAGGGCGGGTTTCCTTTCGAGGCATTCGAGATGGGGACGATGCCGAGACGGAAAGATATCCCCCCGTGGGTGAAAGTCCCCGAGGACTTGCGAGATCCGGAGGTGCTGCAGGTCCAGACGGCGCTGCTGGAAGCCATGTTTGGTAAGGGAGCCCAGTCCTGACTGGGGTGCCTCCACCCGGGCGGGCGCCTGGGCCTCCCGGGGTGGGGGGGTGTCGGAGCGCTCCATCTTCTTCCCCCACGTAGGCCCCGGAGGATCTCGAATCCCATACATCGAGCAAGTGAGCAGAGCCATGCTCGAGCTGAAGGTTCTGGAATCCTCGAACCTCACCGAGGTCGTGGTTTACGGCAATTACTTGTACAAACTCCGAACCAAGTGGATGCTCCAGTCCATGGCCGAGAGGCACCGCCTGAGGCAGGAGCGAGGTGAGAAGCCTTCGCCGGGTGCTGGGGGCGGGGGCGGGGAGGGGCAGCTTCACCCCCACCCCCGCTCCCAGCCCTCCGCACCCCTGCCTCCTGTGCCCCCTGCCACCGCCGCACGGGCCTCACCGCCATTCCGCCCGGCCCTCGGTGTTGGGCTGGTCCTGGGCGCCTTGGGGAGGCCCGGGGGCTGTTCCTCGGGGCCCTGGAGTGAGACTTGAATGGGAGGTGGCCCCGGGTTGGTCTTACCGGGTGGGGTTATCTGAGATCGCAACCCTGCCCGCCCCCGCCCCCCAGTTCCTCGGAGGTGGTTGGAATGCGCCCAGTGGTTCCACGTTCCGAGGTCCCTGAGGATCCCAGGCCCGGAACGTTGGGCCGGGACCTTGGAAGAGGCCGGAGCCGGCCAGGCTGTTGCCTCCCTTTCCTCACCACGCCCGCCTTTGCCTTCTGATCCAGGGATGCTCAGACTCGAGGACGCCATGAGTGCCCTCGAGCTCGGCCTTTAGCCCAAGCGAAGCGCGCTTGCAACCGGCGCACCTGGGACCAGGATGTGGACAGGAGGCTGTGCATCTGCAGTGGGTCTGCTCCCCGCGCAACAAGGGAAAACAGCGTGTTGGGGATTTTTGCATTGGCCTCATGAGTCCTGATGTAACTTTTTCCCAAGGTTGCTAATTAAATAAAATGTTAACAGTTCCTCGACCTGTGGTTGGAGATAATATCTACCTTGTACTTAAGCCTTAAATGAAACCCCCCTCCCCGCCAAAGCTAAGTGTAGAGGTCCAAAAACACACTTGGCTAGCGTATCTATATATAAAAAAAGGGCAGATGTCTAGGAGCAAAGTTTTGAGATAAATCTCCAACCAAAAACCGGTCAATCTAGGGGAGATGTGAGGTGGTCTGGAACTGACTCAAAAATAATCGCTCTGCCCTGGCCTGTGTTGCTCAGTAGTTAGAGCGTTGGCCTGCAACTCAGTCTTGGGTTCAGTTCCCAGTCAAGAGCAGGTACTTGGGTTGCAGGTTGATCCCCGGCCCTGGTTGTCTGTGTGGGAAGCAACCAATCCATCGATGTATCTCTCACATCTGTTTCTCTTTCTCTTTCCCCCCCCTCCCTCCCTCCTTCCCTTGCACTCTCTAAAAAAACCGTATGGGAAAAATATCCTCAGGTAAGATTAAAAAAATAATAGCCCTATAATACATTACCATAACATGTATACAATGAAAAGCAACTATTCTATAAAACAGATACAGAAGTGTCAATAACTTGTTAGTATAGCAGTTTTATATCTTTGTAAACTCATTCGGTTCTCATCTTCAGTCTGCTGCAGAATGTTATTTAGGTGAAATTTGAAGAAAATTCAGCCTTACAGATAGGTTCTCCTTTTCCACATACCTAACAGACCTCTTGAAGGGGGCTTTGGGGTTCTCTACCACACTTACAGGGGTTCCCAAAGGGTATGTGAAATTGCAGGCAGATAAAGGCATTCTAGGTGGGGATCACCCCTGATTTGTCGAGGGGTCATCAGAATGGGGGCTACAGTTTTCCCTAGTAGAGACTAGCTTAGTAGTTCCAAACCAAAATGAGTCCCACTGGGGGAACTTTCTGGCCCTATGGCTTTAGTCAAGTTGTTCTATCCTCTCAGTCTCCAAATTGAAGATAACAGCATCTGACTCCACATGAAGTTGTGAGGGTTAGCTGTTAATACAGGTAGGGAACTTAAAACAGGCATCACACTCTAGCAAGTGTTGACTATTCCTAGAGATTGACCAATAATGGAAGAGAAGACTAATAATGAGCTGTCTTCTGATGGCATGTCTGTCAGACAACCATAGGCTAAATTCACAGAATGCTGGTCCAAAGGGAAAGACCATCTATAATTTTGCTAGATGCTACTAACTTGCCTTCCAAAGGGGTTGAGATAATTTCACACTCAGCAACAATATATGTAAGATTGCCTCTTTCCCCACAACCTCACCCAGAGACAATTGGCACACGTTTCTTTGCTGAGCTGTTAGGCGAAGAGTCTTCCGTCTTTAGTACTTCGTGATGGAGTCTGCTTTGTGGGCCAATAGTTGTGGACCCTCAAATTGCCCTCAGCTAGTGCACCCTTCAGAGTCAGTGGGCAATGAGTGATTGTATGTAGGACTGTAAACAAAAATGAAACCCAATCTAGTGCAATCCTTTGGTTTATAAGTGGCTAGCAATAGACAACACTGATTGCCAGTGGAACTCAAACCACCTGGTGCATTAACTCAATTCTCTCAATATTACCATGTTACTAATTAGAAAATCAAGACCCATCAATCACTTCCCCTCCCCAGGATTCATCTGAGTGGAGAAAGGAAGGGGAAGGTTCCAAGCTGGTGTGAATGCTCCTAGGAGAGCCCAAACTGATCTCATTCCCCTCCTGAGCTCTAGAGTACTATCTGCCTGGACTCCAGGGACCAAGGACCTCTGGGGAAAGGGGTCTCTGCTGTTGTGTGTGGGCTGGAGTAAGTTTACCAACCTCTGATGACAGAAGGGCCTGGTCCTCCAGGAGATTCCAATCTGGTTGGGGCATTAATCGGATCTAAGAGGCAGTGACTTTATGACTGCATTGTTTTTTGAGGAGCTCCAGGTTCTTTGGGAAATGGCAATGGGAATTTGACCTGAACAAGGTCAAGGAAGGTTCTAGGAGGAAGTCACTCCTGGGTGAGAGCAGAGTGGCAGCAGTGACCCCCAGCCCCCTAGAGACCTGGGGGCAGGGCCAGAAAGGGAGGTGGGGAAGCAGGTTGGCCCAGAGCCTTGCTGACTATGCTAAGAGCAGAGGAAGCCACCAGCAGGTAGTGAGTTTTCTAAAAATCTAGTCCAGTTTTCCCTATACCACTTATTGAAGAGACCATCATTTCTCCATTGTGTATTCTTGCCTCCTTATAGATTAACTGACCATATAAAGCGAGGGTTTATTTCTGGGCTTTCTTTCTTTTTTTTTTTTTTTAAATATATTTTATTGATTTTTTACAGAGAGGAAGGGAGAGAGATAGAGAGTTAGAAACATCAATGAGAGAGAAACATCGATCAGCCGCCTCCTGCACATCTCCTACTGGGGATGTGCCCGCAACTCAGGCACATGCCCTTGACCAGAATCGAACCTGGGACCCCTCAGTCCGCAGGCCGACGCTCTATCCACTGAGCCAAACCGGTTCCGGCATGGGCTTTCTATTCTGTTTCTTGATCTATGTGTCTGTTTTTATGTCAGTACCACATTGTTATTGTTTTTTGTTTGTTTGTTACCACATTGTTTTCTGTAAGATTTTATTTGAGCCAAACTGATGATGATACTGGGAAGCAAGATCTCTAATACCACATTGTTTTGATCACTATAGCTTTGTACTGTAGTTTGAAATCAGGGAGTGTGATACCTCCAAGTTTGTTCTTTTTCAAGATTGCATCAGATTCCACAGATTAAGTGTTTAGGCCAGAAGGGAGTGGCAAGAAATATTCAGAGTGATGAATAGCAAGGACCTACAACCAAGATTACCCAGTAAAGCTATCATTTAGAGTTGAAGGTCAGATAAAGAGCTTCACAGACAAGAAAAAGCTAAAGGAGTTCACACTAAATCAATATTACATGAAATGTCGAAGGGTATTTTTTTAAAAAAGGAAGCAGCACCCTAGCCCAGTGGTCGGCAAACCACCGCTCGTGAGCCACATGCGGCTCTTTGGCCCCTCGAGTGTGGCTCTTCCACAAAATACCACGTGTGGGCGTGCACATACAGTGAGATTGAAACTTCGTGGCCCATGCGCAGAAGTCGGTTTCTGGCCTGGGCAAGTCTATTTTGAAGAAGTGGTATTAGAAGAAGTGGGGGTACGTTCGCTGAGGTCGACCCCTCAGGTTGAGGACGTTTTTAGCAAAGGCCAGCTTAGGAGTACCCTAATTAAGTTAATAACAATGTACCTACCTATATAGTTTAAGTTTAAAAAATTGGCTCTCAAAAGAAATTTCAATCGTTGTACTGTTGATATTTGGCTCTGTTGACTAATGAGTTTGCCAACCACTGCCCTAGCTGGTCTGGCTCAGTGGATAGAGCATTGGCCTGTGGACCAAAGGGTCCCAGGCTCGATTCTGGTCGAGGGCATGTACCTTGGTTGCAGGCTCCTCCCCAGCCCACAGGCTTGTTCAGGAGGCAACCAATTGATGTGTTTCTCTCACATTGATGTTTCTGTCTTTCCCTCTCTCACTCTCCCTAAAAGTCAATGGAAGGATGTCTTCAGGTGAAGATTAACAACAACAGCAAAAATTTAAAAAAAGGAAGAAGAGATTAAAAATATGAACAATAAAATGCCAATAAATACATATCTATCAACAATTGAATCTAGCCAGAACTGGTTTGGCTCAATGGATAGAGCATCGGCCTGCGGACTCAAGGGTTCCGGGTTCGATTCCGGTCAAGGGCATGTACCTTGGTTGTGGGCACATCCCCAGTGGGGGGCGTGCAGGAGGCAGCTGATTGATGTTTCTCTCTCATTGATGTTTCTGGCTCTCTGTCACTCTCCTTTCCTCTCTGTAAAAAATCAATAAAATATATTTAAAAAAACAACAAAAACAATTGAATCTAAAAGTCAAAATAAATGAACAAGAAATTTAATGAACAAAATAAACCAATGAATAAAATAAAACCAGAAGCATGAAAACATGGAACAGATGGATGAATTTTGGGGCGGGGGGCGGGGGCAGGTTGTCAGGAAGAGATTAACCAAAGATCTTATATGCATGAATGCATTACCTGTGAACACATAGACAATAGGGTGGTGAAGGGGACATCTGTAATACTCAACAATAAACTTTTTTTTTTAAGGCAGAAAATAAAAGATTTTTGTGGAAAGGAACAATTCTGAGTTTAAAAAACAAAAGATAAAAAACAAAATTTAACTGAGTAAATTTGGATATACTAGTTGGCTTTATTAAGCAATTCATGAATTAGGCAACATCCCATCTAGCAAACAAAAGGCTGCTTTGAGGGGTTGTGCAAAATGGAAGATTTTCATAGAAAGAAGGGTGGGACAAGGGACCTAATGACAAAAGAAAGATTATTTGGGGGCAGGGACATCTTTTATTTAGGGAAAGAATAGAGAAGAGGTTTTTTTTTTTGTTTGTTTGTTTTTTTATCATGCAGATTGCTTTTTTTCTATGGGGAAGGGAGGAGGCCCATGTGACATTGCCTGGCTAGACCTGGTTGATTTCAAACTGGTTGATTAAGGTTATATTTCTGGGAGAGGTTGAAACTGCAATTAGATCAGCTATTAAATCTAGATTAGGTATCATGGGATTTTAGCACAAGTGCTTTGTTTTCTCCATCTGAAAATGGGGGTTATAACTATAGTATCTCCTGAAGTGAAGAGGGTTACATGAGTTAATATATTTAAAGACTTAGAAAATATCAGGCAGGTATTGAGCACTCTATAAATATTAGCTATTCTTTAAAAATTTTAAAAAATATTTATTGATGAGCGAGAGAGAGAGAGAGAGAGAGAGAGAGAGAGAGAGAGACATCAATTTGTTGTTCTACTTATTGATGCATTCATTGTGTTTCTTATACATATCCTGACCAGGAATCAAACCCACACCCATGGTATATCCAGCCAGGGCAATATTCACTATTCTTTTTTTTTTTTTTTAAATATATTTTATTGATTTTTTACAGAGAGGAAGGGAGAGAGATAGAGAGTTAGAAACATCGATGAGAGAGAAACATCGATCAGCTGCCTCCTGCACATCTCCCACTGGGGATGTGCCCGCAACCCAGGTACATGCCCTTGACCGGAATCGAACCTGGGACCTTTCAGTCCGCAAGCCGATGCTCTATCCACTGAGCCAAACCGGTTTCGGCAATATTCACTATTCTTATTGTTGCTGCTCTTACTGTTCTTTTTCTCAAACTGCTTATTAACCATTCTTTCTTTGTATCTAGTAGGCACGTGTAACCAGTATTTTATTGAATTCCACTTGGTCCAGTGCAAGCAAGAAGTAACTTTTTTCTCACTCACTATTTCCCATTAAATTTACTCAAATTGTTTTTCCACACACCCGGAATAAAATCTCAAGCAGATTCCATAGCTTTTTTTTTTCTTTATCACTTTCAGATACTATTGTGTTCCATTGATTTATTTGTCCAATACCACACTGTATTGATTACTGTTGCTTTAAAGTAAGTCTTGAAGTCAGGTAGTGTTGGTCCTTTGACTTAGTTTTTCTGTATCTTATTGTTTTAATATTCATTTTTTAACCTCAGAAGATCATCTCACACACTTATAGGTAATTTATTTTCCCTTTCTGTGAATTGCCTAATCATATTCTTTATCCATTTTACTATTGGGATCTGCACTGTTTTTGTTTATTTTGAAAAATTCCTTACATGATCTATATACCAATATTCTGGTGTTGTTGGGTTTTTTTTGTGTGTTTAAGTATCTTTTTCAAAATCTGTCATCTGTTTGATGATTTCATGATGTAATTTTTATGTCTTTTTATTGAAATATAATTGATATAAAAGAAAACAAAAAAAAGAAATATAATTGATATACAACACTGTATTAGTTTCAAATGTCAAGATAATGATTTGATATTTGTGTATATTGCAAAAATGATCACAATAAGTTTAGTTAACATCCAATACCACTCATAGTTATACTTTTTTTCTTGTAATGAGAACTTTTAAACTCTACTTTCTTAGCAACTTTAAAACACAATACAGTATGATTAACTACTAGAGGCCCAACGCACAAAATTCATGCAAGGGGCCCGGCCCTCACAGCCCTGGCCGGCCCTCACAGCTCTAGCCGGTTCTCATAGCCACTCGCAGCCTCGACTTCATCTAGAAGGTCGTCCAGATGGTTGTTCTGCTGTTTGGTCTAATTAGCATATTAGCTCTTTATTATATAGGATAGTCACCATGCTGTCCATTATATCCCCAGCACTTATTTATTTTATAACTTGAAGTTTGTACCTTTTGACCACCTTCAGTCATTTTGCACCTCTCTCCCCCCCCACCCCAATCTGGCAACCTCTCATTTGTTGAAATGAAAAGTCCTTAAGTTTTAGGTATTTGGGACAAATACAAAAAATTTTATCTAAAATTCAGATAAAACTGGACATCTTGTATTTTATCTGTCAATTCTGGCTATGAAGGTTTTTTGCTTTCCAGGCACTCCTATTTGCTCTTAAGGATTGTGTCTGTTAATATGCTTTTATGTTGTAAATAGCCAACTCTCTCTTTACATTTAGTTTGGGACTAATTCTAAAATAGATGGTCAGTCAGTTCTTCTTGGTCATCTTTGAAGAGTAGAGCTGAAAAATACAAGCACTGCCAAAGACTAACATTTGATCATGCTTGTTTTACCTAGTGCTCTTTTACCTTGGCATGTGGACAGACCTCCCCTCAACCCCTCACCTTTGGTTAAGAATGCTCATGTCGCCCTAACTGGTTTGGCTCAGTGGATAGAGCGTCTGCCTGTGGACTCAAGGGTCCCAGGTTTGATTCCAGTCAAGGGCATGTACCTTGGTTGTGGGCACATCCCCGGTGGGGAGTGTGCAGGAGACAGCTGATTGATGTTTCTCATCGATGTTTCTGGCTCTCTATCCCTCTCCCTTCCTCTCTGTAAAAAATCAATAAAATATATTTAAAAAAAAAAAAAGAATGCTCATGTCTTTGCAAATTTGGCAAATTTCTTGTTTCAGGTTAATCCCATTGTTGGCCACTAGGTAGAGCAAGAATCTTATTTATGCGGATTCTAACTCTCCCTTTCCTGGATGTCTCATTTAAGAGGTAAAGTGGTCTTATTCTTGGGATTTTTAGGCACTTTTTAGCACACTCTTCATCTTAAAATTCCTCACAGATTATTAAGGATTTAAAAGGAAAAGGAAAGGGAAGAACTTCTAAGTTCGTCTACCTATCATGTTTCAGCATAATAACTATAATTTACTTGAGAACGAGTCTCACAATTGTACTCAGTTTGAGGGAATTCTACAGCCTCCTTCTGAAGTAAGTCTAAGATGGTTTAGGTGACTGTAGCCAGAGGTCAAGGACACACCCATTTCTTTACCAGGTCTTAAACTTATCAATTGTTTCTTTTTTTTTTTTTTTAAATATATTTTATTGATTTTTTACAGAGAGAAAGGGAGAGAGATAGAGAGCTAGAAACATCGATGAGAGAGAAACATCGATCAGCTGCCTCCTGCACATCTCCTACTGGGGATGTGCCCGCAACCCAGGTACATGCCCTTGACCGGAATCGAACCTGGGACCTTTCAGTCCGCAGGCCGATGCTCTATCCACTGAGCCAAACCGGTTTCAGCATCAATTGTTTCTTTTAAATGGCAGTGAGTATATGATTGAGAACTTAAAAAAAATTTTTTTTTTTGGTGAAAATCTTTTTATTTCCTACTCAGTATAGTATTCAGTAATACAAATGTTGCTCACATTGGTTTGTAAGCCAGCCCTCTGCTAATGAGGTTTTTATTGACTTGTTTCAGAATTAACAAAGTTAAAGCCCTTGTCCCTTCTTTGGAGTGGTAGATCTGTAGAAAGAGTGGTTGGCAACAGTCAAGCTCTGAGGACATAGCCTCATAGGTCTGTTGGAGCCCTGGCCGGTGGTTCAGTTGGTTGCAACATTGTCCTTGAACACCAAAAAGTTGCAGGTTTAATTCCGGTCAGGGCACATACCTCCGTTGAGGGTTCGATCCCTGGCTGGGGTGATTGGGGCATGTATAGGAGGCTACTGGTTGATGTTTCTTTCTCACATCAATCTGTACTGTAGGTTGTAAGTCATGTAAATTCTGTTTTGGAAGAGAATGGCTCAAGACTTGACTGCCATGCTCTCTTAGTTGCTATTTATCAAATGCTTTTTCTCATATGTAGGAAGAATTGTCACATTGGGAATGGCCATGAGTCTCAGCCTGCTGGTTTGGCTAGTTCAAGGGCTTCCTGACACAACAGCTGTTTAGAACCTTGGCTCTGCAGAAGGGAAGCAGTTGCCATACAGTCTGCTATAGTTCCAGACTAAAGCAAAGCAAGAAGCAGCACCAACTACCAACAAAAAACACCGCAAACTACCCGGCCCTTCAGTCCAGAGGCTGACGATCTAGCCACTGAGCCAAACCAGCCAGGGCTGGAAGAGACAGGGAGAGACAGAGAAAATATCAATGTGAGAGAGACTAGAGACAGTAAACTCTTGGTTTATAGGTTGATGCTCAACCACTAAGCCACACACACTAGGGGTGGCTATGAGCTTGGCTTTTCTAAACTAAAAAGGAAATACAGACAATCCTGGATAACTTGTTTTGCTCAACTTGGTTTTATTAGAAAGTTGATGTGAAAAAAATTAAGGGCCCAGGCCTAAAACCGAGGTATGTGCCCTTGATTGGAATTGAACCTGGGACCCTTTGGTTCATAGGCTGACACTCTATCCACTGACCCAAACCAGCTAGGAAAGAAATGCATTATCTTAAAAGCAGTCACTGTAAAGCAAAGAATGAAGGTAAATATATTAAGAGGAGAGGGTGTTTCTATCCTTCCTCATCCACCAGTGGAGAAAAGAATGGGGATGGGAGTAGGGGTGGGTGGAGAGGAATTTTTCCATGAAATACTCATCTATATATATAAAAGCCTAATGGACCAAATGACTGAACAACCGAATGACCGGTTGCTATGACACACACTGACCACCAGGGGACAGATAATGCACAGGATCAGGCTCCCTCCTGTCTGGATTGGGCCTGTGAGAATCGGGCTCTCTCCTGTCTGGATTGGGCTTTTGGGGATCAGGCTGAAACCGGCTATCCGACATCCCCTGAGGGGTCCTGGATTGTGAGAGGGTGCAGGCCAGGCTGAGGGACTCCACTGGTGCACGAATCCATGCACAGGGCCTTTAGTGTAAAAATAATACCATCAATAGTTTATGCCCAGTTGGCCTTAAATACTTGAGCTTTTTTTTCTATTTTTTGCAAGTAAAAGATGATTATATTAAGTCCTCATTTAATATCCTCAAGTTTTTGGAAAATAAGGAAACCAATTTTGCCATAGGCTAAATGAAAAGAAAAAAAGAGCTAAGTTCCTATGACATATTTCTAGTCACAAAAGCATCACCTAACTTCTAAATAAAGACCCAAACATTTCTGGCCCTGGCTGGGTTGTTCAATTGGTTAGAGCATCCTCCTGATATGCCAGGGCTTTGGGTTTGCTCTCTGGTCAGGATACTTACAGGAAGCAACCAATGAATGCAGGAATGCGTGGGACAATAAATTTATGCTTTTCTCTCTCTCTCTCTCTCTCTCTCTTTCTCTCTCTCTCTCTCTTTTGTTCGCTCTCTCAAATCAATAAATATAAATTAAAAATTAAGAAAAGAGAAACAGACCCAAACATTTCTACTATTAAACACTGAAGTAAATGTAGATATACATACATTTAAGAAAGATTAAGGTAACGATTTTCCAACCCATTTATTCCCAGGTATCACGTGGCAGGACCCTATCCTGGCAGCTCAGGGTGAAAGGCAGTATCTAATCCTAGACAGGGAGCCACTCCATTGCAGAGTGCACCCTCACACATAGTTTGATGTGCTAATTCACCTCACATTGCATATCTTTGGGATATGGGAAGAAACTGGAGTACCTGAGAAAACCCATGCGGACATGGGGGAAATGTACAAACACCACAGTGGCCCTGGCTGGGAATTAATTTTTTTTTACATCAATGTTATAATAAAACCAGTTGATCAAAACAAGTTACCCAGGGTTGTGCTGTATTTCCTTTTTTGCCGGGAGCCGGTCCATCCTTGCTGTTTCAAGGGACCTGGCATATATGGCATACTGTTCTTAATATGTTTGCTCACCTTCTTGGCACTATGTGTTTTAACCAAGGTCTCTGAGAAAGGTTGTTTCCCCAGGTAGGGATTTTCCCCTGAAGTTAGGGAGGGAATAAAACCCCTTAACTAAGTGCCAGGCGGGTAATTAATCCCTTTAACTACGAACAATCATGCTTAAACTACATAATCTTTTCTCCCTGGAATGGAGATAAGAAACGCCCTAACCTTTGTAATAGAGATTGATAGGATTGAATCAACTGGTATAAATACAGTTGTAACAAGACAGAAACACTCAGAACTAAGAACACAGAACTCAGAACACAGAACTTAGGACACAGGGCTTGGAAGACAGGACCAAGAGAGACAGAGCCTAGGCACAGAACCTACACAGAACGTTCTCTAGGGACAGAACTTCGCTGGCGAGAGCATGCCGGAGGATCCTGGGGAGGGACTGGCCTCGGAGCCTAGAGACAGAGCCTAGCGGGAGAACATGGCAAGGGATCCTGGACTGAACCTGACTACAGAGATTGGCAGGAGAACCTGACTGGAACCTGGACACTGAACCTGCCTGGAGAACCTGGACAGAACCTGGCTGGAGAACCTAGCGAGGGAACATGGCTACAGAACCTCGCTGGAGATCCGAGGCAGAACCTCTCTGGAGATCGAGACCAGAACTTGGCTGGAGATCCTGGCTAGAGATCCTGGCTAGGCTGCTGATCAACTGAACGCTGTCTCCGTGTCATTCCTTCTTCGCCGACTTCGTCCACACCTTTGGGGACCCCTGTACCCGCTGGGGTTGGACCCTGGCACTTTTTAGTTTAGAAAAGCCAAGCTCATAGTCCCACCAGTGTGTGTGGCTTAGTGGTTGAGCATCGACCTATGAACCAAGAGGTCACTGGAAGTCACTAGTTCCATTCCCAGTCAGGGCACATGCCTGGGTTGTGGGCTCAATCGCCAGTAGGGGGCATGAGGAGGCAGCCAACTTATGTCTTTCTCTATCTCTCTCTCAAATCAATATATATATATATATATATATATATATATATATATATATATATATATATATGCCAATTTCATAGAATTGCCTAAGATCACATAACCCATAAATGACCAAATCAGTACTTTAGGATCGATCTAGTACCATTTCTTATATATACTATCTCCCCAATTTGTTCCCACTCCCTGTTCTCACCAGCTCTGGTGAATTGTGAAGGTTGCTTGGACATGTGTCTGGAGCTATCCAAATTCAGAGTTGCAAGTCAGGGGCCTGTAGTGCTCACCACTAACTAGTTCAGGCTCTTGGGCCACAACAGTAATGGTCATAGATAGTCCTGAACATTACTGCAGGTAGCAAATAAGAGACAAGGTAAGGTGAAGGCTCAAAAAAAGGACTGAAAAAGTCTGCCAGTGGTTGAAGGAGAGGTACTTTGTCTGGGACCCTTTGCCTGGCAAGGCAGAGGGGGAAACCCAGCAATATTTGTTTTTGTTTGCATGTAATAGGGAAAACAAATAATCTGTGATAAACAGAGTAGAAGAATAGGTGTGAAAAGGCAAGGTTGGGGAAATTATTACAGATCCTGCAAAAAATTCCAACACTTAACCACCCCCCCCCCCCACCGAAATGGCGCCACTTATGTGCGAATTCTATCAATTGCACCACCACAATGCAAAAGACTGCATATAAGCGTTTAAAGGCAGATCTGCGGTTGAAAGGCAGATGAGAAGGTTCATCCACATCCACAAGGGTGGTGAGCCAGGTGCAACCTAAAGCGCCAGGGATGGGATCTCACTTTCGGCCGGCGGGCCATGTATCAACCTCTTTGCACCGACTCCATCCAGCTGTGAATCCGCTGGTCAGACGGTTCCAGTGATTGCCAGGGGTTACCCAACGCTTGGGGTCAAAGAAGCGAGGGAGGCTGCGCCTCGCTGGGCCATCAGAATGTTGGAGCTGCTCTTGGGAAACGGGGTGCCTGGGGGTGCCAGGCGGGGAACGCGGTGCCCACGGTGGAGCCCCACCTGCCTTGCGGTCCCAGGGGACTGGCTTCGTCCAGCATCTCCCCCTGTTCACACTTTCAGCGCGGAAGTTCGAGTCTGTAAAGTGGAATGCCTGAGTAGGGGCACCTGGTCTCTGAAGGATGGCTCGGGCCTTCGAGCCACAGAGCTTTGCATTCAATCGCAGGTTTCCCCCTCCAAACGAGTTGTTTCGCATCTAGGGAGCCTCTGAGGCCTGCAGGTCACCAGTGAGTTCCACGGCCAGGATCCGCACATGGTTGCAGGCTACCCCCGGAAAGGCAGGTGCGGTTTCCGCGGCTGCGGGAGAATGCGGACCCCGAGACAAGGGCCTTCTACGTGGAGACTTTGGGGATCCTAGAATCCTAGGAGGCGACGCGGTTTCCATTCAGCTGCCACCCTTCAGCCCCCCTCACTTACAGACTCCCCACGCTTGGCACCCAAGGCGCCCGTCTCTTGGCTAATTTGTGCCCGGAACCTCGCCAACCTGGAGCCTGGAAGGCCTGGGATGTGCTCAGGCCACCGAATGGCAGAGGCCGCGAAAGAGCATCGCCGAGCGGGACCTGTGCTTTCGGACGATCCGATCGAAGAAATGGGATGTCCGACAGCCCGCGGGCGGGGGATGGGAGCACCAGGTGTGGGCACTAGGAGCGGCGCGCAGGGGCGGGGCGCGAGGCGCCATAAGGGGGCTGCCCGCACCCGGCCGCCCCGCGCCTCCTGCGGGATGTCCCTGCCTGCTCGCCGCCAGTGCCGCCGCCAGCGCCTGGACCCGCTCACGAGGCATCTTTACGACCAAGTCCTGACCTTATTACAAGACGACCCTTTCACAGAGGTCGTTCACGTCGAAGTGTGGATGGTACCGACGCGGTTTGGTGAGTGAGCGCGGACCGCATGCCCTTGGAGGTCCTGCCAGGCGCATCCTACCCCTTCCCGTAGCTCAGTGCCCACTTCCCTGCACAGGCCCGGGGGCCCAAAGGCTGGCCGCGTACGAGAGGTGCTTGGGCATTTTAATCCTGATGAATACGGCCTCCAGACGCAGAGTCCTGCTCGTCGTTACCGAACAGCCCTTGAGCCGGCGCGCTGTGCCGGCCCTGATGACGCGCATGGCTGTCCAGCTTCTGGCCCGCCGAAATCGAGGTGAGTGGCTTCGGGGGGCCTGGTGGGGGCGCTTCGCTTGCCCAGGGGCCCAGAAAGGTGCACTTCACTTCCCCGCATCTTTCTGGCTCCAGTTCCCTAGCCTGAGGGCCTGGGCCAGTTCCATGGAGTCTAACCCCAGGGTGTGGGTCCTGGCTCCGGAGGGCAAAGAGCGAGATGCGAGATGCGGTAGGCGAGTCCATGGCTAGACCCGAATGTGGGAAGTTCAGGATATGTGCACGCCAGGGCTGGCAGCCCCTGGGGCGTCTTCAGGGTAGCACTCAGGGGACTTGTCTTCCGCCAAACCTCTGCTGTGGGCACGCCCCGTCACTTACGTTGCTAGGACTCAGCAGAACCAGCCTCACCTAGAAATGTGCTAAGAATGCAAACTCCGGGGCCCACCCCAGACCCGTAGAATCGGAACTCTGGGTTCGGGGCACTGTCACCTGGGCTTTAACAAGCCCTCCAGGTGATTGCGATGCCGGACAGCATTTTAAAACCACCGCCCCAGGGTATTCTCCAGAAAGCATGCACCTGACCAGCTGCTTTCCTTTTAGCCAGAAGGAGGGCCAGACAGCTGCAAAGTCCTGCGTGGGCCTCGGGGCGCTCTGTGTAAGCCCGGCCTGCTTGTGGCTGACCTCGGGAGCGGACGGCATTGCTTGTGGAAGGAATGCTGGCCTGGAGGTCAGGTGGCTAAGGGCTCCATCTAGTTTTGTTTGTGCCATGAAAATGGGGTTGAGGAAGGGTGTGGGGCAATGGTTCTTAATTCTGTGCCGTTCACATTATTGCAAACTCGATCTTTTATGGGAAGTTTCAATGGTTTTATAATAAACGATTTTTACCGGTTTTGTGTGAATCAGTTTTCCTTCCAGGTTATAATGAGGAAAAGAAAAATTGTTTTCACAAAGTAGTTTCAGCTCTTCACAGTTTTGGGTGCCTGTATGAAACCCCCTCTGCCACTTTAGACTCCAGCCCTCCATTTTTGCCTGGGTTCCTGCCAGTCAGAGTGCGGAATTTCAAAGAAAGTAGTGGGAAGGCTGTTATCTGCCCAATCAGTTGAGGGCAAAGAATTGCCGCTTCGCTGGTGTAATAGGCTCTCTGCTCCCCTTTGCAGGAACGGTTCAGGTGTAGTTCTGACAGTCTTAGAAGCCAGTTTGGAGAAAGTTGAAGAACTTAAACGGAATTGCATGTGGAGTATGTCTAGTGGTCTTCATGAGTAAACAGAACTGATGTTCCTGGGAGGTAAAACCTGAGTCATTTTTGTTGAGGTGGGGAACAGAGAAATAGTTGGCAACAGAAAGGGCTTTGGGTTAAGAGGGAGAGAATCATTTCTGTAGGAAAGGGCAGGCTGCTGGTTGGGGTGAGGATGAGGCTTGGGAAGGAGAGGCGAACAATCTGGAGCAGCGGTTCTCAACCTGTGGGTCTCGACTCCTTTGGGGGTCGAACGACCCTTTCACAGGGGTTGCCTAAGATAATCGGAAAACACATATATAATTACATATTGTTTTTGTGACTAATCACTATGCTTTAATTATGTTCAGTTTGTAACAATGAAATTGGGGGTCACCACAACTTGAGGAACTGTGTTAAAGGGCCGCGGCATTAGGAAGGTTGAGAACCACTGGTCTAGAGGCAGATGGGGATAATAGAAGCCTCCAAGCCCTTGTGAAAGCAAGAGCGATGTAACCCAGAGCCCTGGTGGAGGCACCAGCCTTGGGTAGGAGGAGGAGCATATGTAACAGGAGGCCTAAAGGGTAATGATTCAGGGAGCTTTGTGGAGAGATTCGTTCTACCTAAAGGGAAAGAATACTCTTATTTATACCTTGTCTGAGCTCTGATGGCTTAATCTATGACTTTAACATTTCTCTAATAGAAACACGAAATACTTATGCACTACATTCATGACTAAGAAATTAAAACGTATGTACTATGGGGGCAGGGGGAAAAAGGGGACATCTGTAATACTTTCAACAATAAAGCTAAATTAAGAAATATGTACCGTATTTCAAATGTATTTGCTCAAATTTTTAAATGATTGGTCATACATTTCCCCCATTATCTGAAAATGGAGTGTTCCTATGAAACTGTCTGTAAACTGAAATGGGGAAGAAGCAATTACCACCTTACGACATATCTAGGACACGCAAAATAAATTGAGATAAATAAAGCACAGATACTCACACACATAGTTCAAAGCTAAGGTGGCTTGTTCCTGCGGAAGGAGCTAGTGGTACCATTCTCCCTGCTCAGGGTGAGTGCTGGCCTCTGAAATGCTCTCCCTGCCAAACAATGCTGAACACTACTTTTGCTTTTCTTATTCTTTTGTAGACTTACAATTCCTTTTCAAATTTCTTTTGGTTAGCAAAAACATGTATTAGTGTAGGTCTTTTATAAAAGTGAAGTGGCATAAAGTAAACTTTCAAAAAGCAGTAGATACTTGTAGTGAATGAAATGTAAATTTTAATTAAATCACGGCTCTAATATAAATAGATCCTCTTAAATGCTAAAAACTTTTAAAGTAGCTAGAACATTTTCAAAATATACAGGGCGTCCCCCCAAAAATCATACATATACACACTTTAATAGCTGATAGCTCAATTGATGTCTTTTTCTTTACAGATTTAACCCATTGGAATTAATAATTATTCAAAGTGTGTATACTTCTTTTTGGACACCCTGTATTTGCTATCATTTGAGACCTTAAACACCAGGTCCTGCTCTGTGTTAGCTGTGTGATTTTAATATCCAAACCAACCATATGAAATTATTCCCTTGAATCTCAGATACAAAGAAAGTAAGCATATCGTAGGCCAGAGGACGGAAGGATCATGGGTTTGATTCTGGTCTAGGGCACGTACCTTGGTTTCAGGCTTGATCCCCCACATGTAGGAGGCAACCAGTCGACGTGTCTCTCTCACATTGATCTTTCTCTCTGTCTCTATCCCCCCTTCCATTCTCTCTAAAATCAATGGAGAAAAATATCCTCAAATGAGGATTCAAAAAAATGAAACCTATGCTCTTACTCGATCTTTCCCCTTTATTATTATAGTGAATACAAAATAGATTAAACAGTTTTGTTAAAACTAGTTAGAGAAATGCTAATATCATAACTTTAAATTAGTTTCCTTATTATCTCTATTTAATGACTGAGTGGGACATAATTTGTTATGTATAGTGTGCCTCCCAGAGGTATATGCACACTTAGAATAATTATAAAAGAAGTGTTTATTAAAAAACATTTCATTTTTAAAATTGAGCTATCAGTTGTTGAAGTATATATAGACTTTTTGGGACACCCTGTATATTCCTAGAGATGCAATAATATCACCAGGCAATATGTTTATATTTTACTTGGGTTTTAAGACCCCAAAAGGAAAAACATCCCAGATTAGACATATTTTTGGCTCATCGATGCTGGAAGGAAAATGGACCTTGTTTTACAGTCTAGTTCTTTAAAATCTGAGCTGATCGTTAAGTTGAGTGCTTTTTATAGTAAAGTGTAGCAACCCACTAATTATTTTTCAACTTCACACAGATTTTACTTAAATTTTTAGTTCTATAAATATATAATACATGCACATGGTAGAAAATCCAGAAGATACAAAAGGGTATGTGGAGAAAGGTAAGCTTCTCTCCCATTCCTGTCCCTCAGTCATTCAGTCTGTCCTCAGTGGTGTTATATCTATCTATTTAGGCACATTTTATATTGCATATATGGATGTATTTTTATGTGTGGCGGAATATCTCACACATTGTTCTATACCTTTATTTTTTATTTTGAGCTAATTTTAGACATAAAAGAATTGCAAACATAGTAGAGAGAGTTCCAAGATGAGCGTCACCCAGAGTCCACTTAGGTAAACATCCTACATAACAGAACATTTTTTAAAACTAAGGAATCATTTGGATTGCAACAGTTTTCCCACTCATGTAGTTTTTCTGCTTGAGGATCCAATTTAGGATTCCACATCATGTTTAGTTGTCATGTCTCCTCAGATTCTCCCCACTTTTGACAGTTCCCCAATCTTTCCTTGTCTTTCATGACTTGACACTTTGGAAGAATATCGGTCAACTATTTTGTAGAGCGTCTCTCAGTGTGGATTTGTCTGATTTTTATTTTTCTTGATTAGATTGATGTTATGCAGTAATGGAAAGTATGCCACAGAGATGATCTGATCATGTGCCCTTCTCATTATAGCTCATTTCTTTCATGCTGAGAGTTCTTCCAGATCTATTCCTATGGTGTGTCCTTTCAATATGTATTAGCCTTTTTTTTTCCCCCTGAGAACTTTCTTACTTTTGGCACTACAAGATGCTCATATATGTTATTTTAATATGTGGGAATATATTTCATTGATATGTATATTTTAAACCCAATTTTATTTTGGAAATTATTCCATATCAGAAATAAACTACTTAAAAATGCTAACTAGTATTCCAATGTATAGATGTTGTATGATAACATTAATATAATATTTTACTGGTCTCAGTTGATGGGCTTTTAGGAAACTTAATCTTTAGCTATGATAAGCAACGTATGTCAGAGGACATTTGTAGCATGAATTCTTAGCAAAGTTTTTTTCTGGGATATTTTGTCATTCCCAGAATATTTTAATGTTTTTTTATTGTGGAATATAAACACAAGTAGGAAGGTGCACAAAACACAAAGGTGTAGGTCAATGAATTATCACATGGTGACTATCCATGTGATAATCATATAGGTTTAAAAAATAGGCCATTGTCACCCTGGCCGGTGTGGCTGGTCATCCCATACACTGAAAGGTCACAGGTTCAATTCTTGGTGAAGGTACATATCTTGTTGCAGGTTCAATCCCTGTTGGGGTGCATGTGGGAGGCAACTGATTGATGTTTCTCTGTCTTCTTCCCTTCCTCTCTCTAAACATATCCTCTGGTGAGGAAAAAAAAAAAAGATGCTTGTCAACAGGCACCCTAGAAATCCCTCTTGTACTCTTCAGTTACTCCCCTCCTTAACAAAAGTTCTTTTTTATACCTCCACCTGGATCAGGCTTTGGAATTGGATGCCTTGAGAAGGGGGCATGCCCTCAGTGAGGCAGCTCTTCTCTGTGGAGGCCAGGCCCACAATGCTGACAGCTGAGGGCTTTCTGCCTCAGGGTCTCCCTTCAGCTGAGGCTGATTCTAGAAGGATGATTGGGTTGACCCATTTCACAGCTCATCATACTGTTTGACGACTCTTCCTTCACCAGGGACAAAGACAGGCTTGATAAAATAAAATGTTACTGCCCTGGCCGGTGTGGCTTAGTTGGTTGAGTATCGGCCAGTGCACCAAAAGGTTGCTGGTTTGATTCCCGGTCAGGACACATACCTAGGTTTACCCAGGTTTTGGGTTCAATCCCCGAGGTGCATATTAGATGTTCCCTTTTCTCTCTCTCTCCCTTTCCTTTCCTCTCTCTCTAAAAATCAATAAAAAACATTAAGAATAAATAAATAAAATGTTACTAATAGAGCCTAGAAAAGCAAGATTTATGCACCATTCATGAGAGATTGGATAAGTTTTAGTAAGCAGGAGGACTATGGGAAGGTGAGAGCATTATAGGCTTCTTAAAAATATTTATACTTTGCTCTTTGTCATGAGAAGTTCTGCATGCTCATCTTTGCAATATTTCTTTAGAGAGTAGAAGAGGCATGGCTTTCAGTGGTTCAGTTGATAAATGAAAAGTTGATCTGTGAGTGACACTGTCCATTATTTCAGGTGTAAATGAGGGAAGAATGTCTCTTTATCATAGTCTCTTCTTTTCTCTATAGTTCTGAATTTTGATATAGTTCAAGGAAAAAGATCCACTATTATCTTATGTAAACCACATAGGGATATTTTTGGACATCCTCCTTGATATATTTCTGTCAGAGTTCACGCAGGAAGCAGCCGATCAATGATTCTCTCACTGATGTTTTTAAAAATATATATATTTTATTGATTTTTTACAGAGAGGAAGGGAGAGGGATAGAGAGTTAGAAACATCCATGAGAGAGAAACATCCATCAGCTGCCTCCTGCACACCCCCTACTGGGGATGTGCCCGCAACCAAGGTACATGCCCTTGACCGGAATTGAACCTGGGACTCTTCAGTCCACAGGCCGACGCTTTAGCCACTAAGCCAAACTGGTCAGGGCTCTCATTGATGTTTTTCTCTCTCTCTCTCCCTCTCCCTTCCTCTCTTCATATATACAATTGTTATATATATATAAACAATTAGAGAAAAGAGGGTCAAGATGTCGGTGTAGGTAAACCCAGTATTTGCCTCCTCCCATGACCAAATCAAAATTATAGCTAAACCATAGAACAACTGTCATTCTGGACAGCCTGAAATCTGGCTGAATGGAAGCTCTACAACTAGAGAAGTAAAGAAGAAAGCACATTTAGACTGGTAGGAGGGGCAGAGGTGTGAAAGGGCTGGGTCAACACCCATGTGTGGTGTGTTTTTAATTGGGAGGGATATCTTGGCTGCAGAGGCCTCCTGTGAGGAGCAAAGGGTACCAGCCCCCCAGCCCAGGGTTCCAGTGCCAGGAAGAGAAGTCCCCGTAACTTTGGGCTGTAAAAACCAGTGGGGATTGTGGCTGAGTAATATAGAGGCTGCTGGAGACCTGGACAGCTCCTCTTAAAGGGTTGGCACACGGACTTACACTCCCTTGGAGCTCCAATGTTGGGCAACAGTTTGAAAGGATCCAGGAACATATGAGTGGATAAAAAAGCTGTGGTACATTTACACCATGGGATACTAAGCAGCAGTAAAAAAGAAGGATCTGTTGCCTTTTGAGACAGCATGAAAGGACCTGGAGAGTATTATGCTCAATGAAATAAGCCAGTCAGAGAAAGACAAGTATCACCCGATCTCACTCATTTGTGGAATCTAATGAACAAAATAAACTGATGGATAAAATAGATACAGAGACATAGAAGCATGGAACAGATGCAGAATCTCAGAGGGAAGGCAAGGGAGGGTGGGAAGAGATCAACCAAAGAACTCGTATGAATATATGCATAACGCATGGGCATAAAGCCATAGACAATAGGTGGTGAAGGCCTGGGGCAGGGGACAGGGGCTGGGGCAGGGGCAGGCTAGAAGAGGTCAATGGCGGGGGAAAGTGTGTTGGGGACCAGAGGACATGGCAAAGCCCTGGACTCTACCCTATGTTGATCCTGGAAGATTTTAAGGTCGAAGCTCAGGAAAGGCTTAATTAGAGTTTGCAGCAAAGCAGAACTACACAAGGCTTAACCGAGGCACGACCTCTGTGGCTAAAAGCAGTAAAGGGCAAAAGTGCAGTTAAGCTAGCATAACCTGATTGTCATAGTAACTGTCAAACATAGATGAATCTAGGCAAAGCTTGCCCAGTCTTGCCCAGCCTGTAACAATCTGCTACTTGCCTATAATGGGCCAAGTCCTAGCAGTGATCTATGAAGCATGACCAGCCACAGCTTATATATAAAGCAGTGTGTGTAAAGAATAAAGTTGCTGGTGCTGGTGCCTTGTGCCAGTCCTCCTAACCCCGGTCTCTTGTATTTCATCCCACGCCACCTCTACCCTGCGGGACCCCTTGGGTGCGGGCCTCCACAAAAGGGGACACGTAATACTTTCAACAATAAAGATTAAAAACAAATAATGATAGAAAACTTCCCCTACCTAGTGAAAGAAATAGACATATAAGTCTAGTAAGCACAGAGAGTAGCAAACAAGCAAGATAAACCCAGAGGCCCACACCAAGGTGTACCATTATTAAAATGCCAAGGTTAAAGACAAAGAGAATCTTAAAAGCAACAAGAGAAAAGCAGTTAGTTACCTACAAGGGAGTGTCCATATTACTGCTAGCTGATTTCTCAACAGAAACTTTGCAGGCCAAAAGTTAGTGGCAAGAAATATTCAAAGTGATAAAAAGCAAGAACCTACAACCAAGATTACACTACCCAGCAAAGCTATCATTTAGAATTGAAGGTCAGATAAAGAGCTTCACAGACAAGAAAAAGCAAAAGGAGTTCATCATCACCAAACCAGGATTATATGAGATGTTAAAGGGTATTCTTTAAGAAGAAGAAAAAAAACCAAGAATATGAATAATAAAATGGCAATAAATACAAATCTATCAATGATTGAATCTAAAAACCAAAATAAATGATCAAGGAATTTAATAAACAAAATAGAATTAGAATGGGGATATTATTCTATTTTATAAACAAAAGGGTTAAGTGACCAAATGCCTACTGATTGCTAAAAGTTGAGATATTTATCCTTCTTTCCCTAAGTAGTCCCAGAACTTTTGAGCCATACCTTTACTATTCAGGCAGGAAACCTCAGGAGTCTTTGCAGGGAATCTGACCAGCTCAGAATACTGACATCAGGGTTCCCCCACCAAGAAACCAGTCTGCGGTAGAGCCCAAAGTTGCCAAGCTCTCACCATGGACTAAAAACTTCTAATCGGCTTTTTAGTGCTGAGAGGGATCAGAATCTGCCACACCAAAACATGCCACTTTTGCATGCGGATTATTTTGAGCTGAAGATAAGTGGGGCCCAGGAGACTCAGTTTTTTACCTCTCCCTTACCTGCTGAAAGAATTTTGGTATGGGGCCTGTTAATCTGTGGTTGGGATGGGGAGAATTACCCGCCTCTATCCTTCTTTAGTTCTTACGACTGGACTAATGATACAATAAAAAAATTAACACAAGACTAGATTAACAGGAGAAAAACGACTTAATGTGTGCACAGGGGATAATCGTCATATGAGGCTGTTTTGTTCTCATTTTGGGGAGGCAGCAAAACTTATACTCAGAGACTAAAATCTGTCTTCGACAATTTATTTAGCACAGGTTCACTGTGGGAATTATAGTAATTTCACAAGCCAAATGCATACAGGATAATATCTCTTAATCAACCAAATAAAGAAATAATGAACTCCAAACAAGTCACAGATTAATTATGCTATAGTTCCAGGCAAAGGAAGGTGAGAGAAGGAAAGTCCAAATTTAGTATGAGGTTTACCTTGTATATGAGTAGGCTCTTAGGAGAGTGCTTGCCCAACCGAAGAGTCATTCCAGCTGCCAGCTGTTAGTATACACAGACTCAGGGAAAGGTCCTAGGACAAAAACCTGTGTCTGTAAGCCAAGGACAGGGAAAGACCGAAGAAAAGAGTCTAGCCACTCCAGTCAGATAATTAATAGAGTTTGTTAAGGGAATCTTACATATGAGGTATGATTTGGATGGCTGCAAGCTATCCAAATGAATCCCTGTGCCAGTTAACAGGTGACAAAGAATCATACATGGGCAAAAATGGGATAGTCACAGGCACTAGTAAGAGAATGCTACCAGGAACAGGAAATTATTTACATATTTGACCAGGTCAGGACAAAGGCCTATTGAACCAACACATAGTAGGAGGCAGGAGATGGGTGCAGATTTATGCCAGAACAAACATCGATTACAATGTTGGAAGCAATCTCCCCCTTCTGGCTGAGGTCCTGCTCACAGCCCAGACTGTGGTCATGTCATACAGCAGTTGCTATTCCACACCAGTGCAAAAGCGAATGTCCCCTGTTGCTAGGTAACAAAGACTCTTTCATAGAGTACTGCTCAGTTTCTCACCAATGTCTACAACAGCGGTTCTCAACCTGTGGGTCGCGACCCCTTTGGGGGTCAAACGACCCTTTCACAGGGGTCGCCTAAGACCATCAGAAAACACATATATAATTACATATTGTTTTTGTGATTAATCACTATGCTTTAATTATGTTCAATTTGTAACAATGAAAATACATCCTGCATATCAGATATTTACATTACGATTCATAACAGTAGCAACATTACAGTTATGAAGTAGCAACAAAAATAATTTTATGGTTGGGGGTCACCACAACATGAGGAACTGTATTAAAGGGTCGCGGCATTAGGAAGGTTGAGAACCACTGGTCTACAAGGAGCACCTCACCAACATAGGAGCATATGTCCCAAGGGTGTTTGGAGAGATCTTAGGTTAGGGAAGAATGGCCTTGCCCAAACGGAAACGCTCAGATAGTCCTCACAGACTCTCGATATTTGTAGTCTAAATATCCCCTAACTATAGTTGCTTCTCCACATTTAAAAAAAATTTTTTATTGTCGAAAGTATTACATATGTCTCCTTTCCCCCCCATTGACCTCTCCCAGTCTGCTCCCGCCCCCCAGCATAGGCCCTCACTTCCCTACTACCTGTGTCCATGGATTATGCTTATATGCATGCATACAAGTCCTTTGGTTGATCTCTTACCACCCTCTCCACCCTCCCCTGCCTTCCTTCTGCAGTTTCACGGTCTGTTCAATGCTTGTATGTCTCTGGATCTATTTTTATTCATCAGGTTTTTTTTTGTTCATTATATTCCACAAATGAGAGAGATCATGTGATACTTATCTTTCTCTGACTGGCTTATTTCACTTAGCATAATGCTCTCCAGGTCCATCCATGTTGTTGCAAATGGTACGCGTTCTTTCTTTTTTACAGTAGCATAGTATTCCATTCCACATATTTTGTTGTTAATTCCCATCCAAGGAAATTTTTTTGATTGACTTTTTAGAGAGAGTAGAAGGGAGGGGCGGGGGTGGGGGGGGGAGAGAGAGAGATGGGGGAGGTAGAGAGAGAGAGAAAAACATCTATGTGTGAGAGACACATCAATTGGTTGCCTCCCGCACGGGCCCTGTCCAGGGCCTGGGATTGAACCCAGATATGTACCCTTGACCAAGAATTGAACTTGTGGCCCTTTGGTGCATGGGCTGATGCTTTAACCACTGAACCACACTGGCCAGGGCTCCACATGCTCTCATTGATAAGTCCCCAGCAGGACTCCTCAGTAGCTGGGCTGCTGACTGCTTATCAAGGACAACAGATATAGAACGATGACATCTGGCACAGCTTTCTTCATTTTTATATCAAAGCAATGTGGATTGATGACATCCCAACACAACTTCATACTTATGTCAAAGCAACTTTATCTCTTTGTCATAATCAAGTGGATTAAAACAACTTCACTTAAGTCATAAACAAATGGATTTGAAATTATTTTAAACCAATATACATGGATGATCAGATCATAAAATGATGTTCAAAGAAATGATTGAACTAGGCACCTTTTTATCCTTTTTTTGTTTTTGTTTGTTTGTTTTTAAATCATATATGAGTGTTTATTCCAATAGTGACGGCAGTATGGGAAAGCAGCAGGTCATCCAAGAAAATCTGCTCTGCACAACCCCCGCCCCCTCACCTCCCCCATAAACCAGCTGCTTATATGGTGCACAAGGACAAAGATTACATGGGGAAGTGGGCAAAAGGAATAAGAATGCTTACAATGGTTACAGATTGAAGGCAATGTGGCTGGAGGGTTTGCAAAGTGTGTGTGTGTGGGGGGCGGGGGCGGGGGATCCGGAACTCTATTGTTCCTGTCCTCAACAAGATTGTTAATCTTTCCATGATAAAAGGCAGTTCCCAAATGGGGAGGATGGGCAGCATTTCCAGGTGAGCTCCCAGGTCCCAGGTACAATTCCCGCGCAGGTTAGAATGTGCTTTCTCATGATTCCAGTCAGATATGACATTTCTGAAAAGAGAAAACTATGGAGACGGTAAAAAGGATCAGTGAGTGGCGGAAGGACTGTGTGTGTGCGTGTGTCCCTTTTTATACTTTTTAGACAAACAATACATTTATAAGAACTGACAGGACAGCCCAGCCATTGTGGCTCAGAGGTGGTGCATTGGTTCAATTCCTAGTCAGGGCACATGGCTGGGTTTCTGGCTCCATTCCCAGTAGGCAGTGTGAAGGAGGCCACAAATCGATGTTTCTATCTTTCTCTCCCTTTCCTTTCCTCTGTTTAAAAATAAATAAAAATATATTTTAAAAAATTGACAGGACAAAGAAAGTGCTCATTAGAAAGGAACCTAAGGGGAGTGAGGGCAGGGTAGAAGGTGGGTCCATGGCGGAGGGGGGGCGGGGAGGAGAATATCTGTAATAATTGCAACAATAAAGATAAATTAAAAAAGAAAGTAAGGAATCTAAGCAAGGTGTGGGTATTAGTGAGGAATCTAAACAAAGCTTGGGCTTGGGCAGCCAATTAGGAAAGGCCTTCCAAGGCTTGTTTATATAAGCTTTGAGTCTGGATTCTTTTCACCCTTGTGATGAAGTTGTCTCTCAGCCTTAGCTGCAGGGAGGGCACCTATCCTGGAGATTTGTCTCCTGCTTTCAGAGGAACACAGATGTCAGAGTTTTCTTCCTGCAAAGGCAGTTTCCTAAGTGACTGTAATTCAAAATGGTCCATATGCCATTGTGGGATATCTCGGGGCCGCCTGCCCTGGGCTCCAACACTGTCCTATGTCACTTTAATGATCAGATCAGCCAAAGTACCTGGAAGGGGCGTTATCCACCCCTACTACCTCCCAGTCGTAATCAGGAGCTAATCAGTGGTTCTCAACCTTCCTAATGCCGCGGCCCTTTAATACAGTTCCTCATGTTGTGGTGACCCCCAATTTCATTGTTACAAATTGAACATAATTAAAGCATAGTGATTAGTCACATAAACAATATGTAATTATATATGTTTTCCGATGGTCTTAGGCGACCCCTGTGAAAGGGTTGTTCGGCCCCCAAAGGGGTCGCGACCCACAGGTTGAGAACCGCTGAGCTAAGTGATAAGTTAATGTACAAATTTAAAGATGATTGTAATTCATCTAAAGAAACAAATGGATATGTTTAACTTTTAATAACTGGTAGGAGGGTAGACATGTGGGTGTTATTCTATTAAATACAGATATGAGTATAAAATATAAATAGGTGCACTTCCTCTATATAAGTGGAGAAGATGGATTTAGTAAACTGAATAGGCCAAAGGAACGTAGAGAAAGTAGGAATTATAACCAAGAATAGGAAGGGTAAGAAACAATGATGCTCACACCCAAAGCAAAATGGAAAGAGGGACCAACGGTGCCTCACAATAACAATGGGTTGGACACGTGTCCTAAGGAAACAGCTACGATGCAAATTGGATCCCTCATTAGGAATCTTTAGTTGACAATTCTAATTTATTTATTTATTATTTTTTTTACAATTCTAATTTAAATAAAATGCAAACAAGACAAGATTTCAATTATGTTAATAGAGCAGTTTCATAGATAGTTTGACAAAAACAATATAATCAGAACCACTTATCAAGCAAAGCTTATGTCCTTAAGGAGAGAAACAAGCCTAAAGTCCCAATACTTCAGCAAGTAAATAACAACTATAAAACAGGAGCCCAGCCGAAACCGGTTTGGCTCAGTGGATAGAGCGTCGGCCTGCGGACTGAAAGGTCCCAGGTTCGATTCCGGTCAAGGGCATGTACCTGGGTTGCGGGCATATCCCCGGTGGGAGATGTGCAGGAGGCAACTGATAGATGTTTCTCTCTCATCGATGTTTCTAACTCTCTATCTCTCTCCCTTCCTCTCTGTAAAAAATCAATAATATATATATATATATATATATAAAAAATGGATTATAAAACAGGATCCCAGGCAGCTCTAGCAGGAAGCTGCTTCCTTCCCCAAACCCCAGGGTACTCCCAGGATCGAGGCTGAGGTGGTGGTGGTGGTGGGGGTGGGGGGTGGGGCGGTTTGAAGTAAGCCTGAGAGAGAAGATGGGCTTGCAGTTGTAGATGGAAATGGAACACTGCCTCTTCTTGTGCCAGTGGGGGCAGAACCCTGTGGTCCGTCAACAAAGATGACAGAATAGAAAAAACACCTCCTGCAGCGGGGTTGGGCCGGGACAGACTCTGAGACCCTAGGCCCCAAAGCATCTGAGAGCCACCCTGGATCGAGATGACCTCAAATTAGAATTCCTAAGAGTCTACTGATCATGGCCATGATGAGTGATGTTATAGTAGTCTGCTCATTATTCGTTGTTTAAGCTGCCCACTGTCAACCATTGGCCTGAAAAAATATATATATATAATTTTATTTATTTATTTATTTGTTAATCTTTACCTGAGGATATTTTTTCCATTGATTTTTAGAGAGAGTAGAAGGGAGAGAGGTAGGGGGAGAGAGAAAAAAAGAAAGAAACACTGATATGAGGGAGACACATTAATTGGTTGCCTCCTGCATGCCCCTGGACTGGGGCCCAGGATCAAATCTGCAACCCAGATATGTGCCCTTGCCAGAAATCGAACTCGTGACCCATTGGTGTGTGGGGTGACATTCTAACCACTGAGCAACACTGCCAAGGTGAGGCCTGAAAATATTAAATGGAAAGTTCCAGAAACAATGCACAAGTTTTTAAGTTGCATTCCATTCTCAGTGTGATAAAATCTCTTGCTGTCCAGCTCTGTCCTGGCCAGGACGTGAATCAGCCCTCTGGCACCTCCGGGAAATATATGCTCCTTGCCTTTAGCTACTTAGTAGCTGACTCAGTGATCAGATTGACTGTTGTGGTATTGCTGTGCTTATAGTCAAATAAACCCTATTTTACTTAATAATGACCTCAAAGCCCAAGCAAGAGTAGGGATTCTGGCAATTTGGACATGCCAAAGAGAAGCTATAAAGTGCTTCCTTTAAGTGAAAAGGTATGTATGTATAGGAAAACATAGTATGTATAGGGTTCAATACCATTCACTGGGAGTCTTGGACTGTATCCCCCGTGAATAAGGGCGGACTGTTGCATTTATGCCTGGGTGGCCCCCAAAGGCCTTAGTGTTGCAGGCTGCAGCCCATTTGAGGCCCAAGGGGAAGCTGACCTTTGTCTTTTAGAGTTTCTCCATGTCACATGATCTAGAGCTCCCCTGAAGCCTCCCGTTTACCCATTCATTCTGTGCCTCTGGGCTGGTGACTAACCCCAGCCACAGCCCCGCAGGGCAGCCTGGGGGGTGGGAGGTGGGGGGTGGGGAGGGAACGCCCACGAACCTACTACCAGTCTTTTTTTAAGCCCAGCAATAATTTTTTTCTTTAGTTCTTAGGCTGAAAAGAATCTGGGGACCCATATTATTGCTGAGGGAAATGGAAGAAAAACATTTCAGTAAATTATCCTGATTATTAATATGAAACTTAAGCAAGGACTTTTCTTAATACTGTATAGTATATATAGGGATTCATGTATGGCCAAATGGCCATGAGGTAGATCTGTTTTTTTTTAAATTTAATTTTTATTGATTTCAGAGGGCAAGGAAGAGAGAGATAGAAACATCAATGATGAGAGAGTATCATTGATTGGTCAGCTTCTTCCTGCATGCCCCCTACTGGGGATCAGGCCTGAAACCTCGGCATGTGCCCTTGACCATAATGGAACCCGGGACCTTTCAGTCCTCAGGCCAATGCTCTATCCACTGAGCCAAACCAGCTCTGGCTAGATCTGTTTTATAGACATTAATACCATTATTTGCATTAACTAGGCTAACTGGTTGATAAATATGACAATCACTGTTAATAGTCAATAATCCAGTGTTTGTCTATGTGCCTCGGACCTCAGGGGTAAAACTGAACCATCTTCCCTAATTCCAGAAAGTTTCTAGCCTAGTGTAACAGGCAGGACACACATTATTATGTTTCCATTTTGCCCTTTCCTCATTTGTAAAATAAGTATCACATCCATTTCCATAGGATTATGATTTCATAGAATTATTATAAAGATCAAGTCAAATGTATGTAAAGTGTATGTAACAGGACCTGTCACACACCAGATGTTCAATAAATCGTATTTTAAAACTCAAAAAAGGGGGTGGGGCAGTTTTGACTATTTAGGCCTTGGGAGCTGAAGCAGAAGTAACTGACAGTAAACTTGAATATACAACCTCAGTTGGGCTGAGATAGAATCCTTTTACTTTTATTTATAATAATACTCTGAAAAGGTAAACAAAATTATTTAATCCAGGAAAGCTATCCTATTCTATGTAGATTATAGAAATAATGAAGAAACATACTGATGCCTATTAGTCTTACAATAGCTTTCATACTCAGTGAGGGTGTTTTGCCATTTAAGCTATTAATAAAGACATAATAAACACAATAGACTTATTTTTCATTAAAAGCTAAGGAGGACAGAATCAGTTTGTCATCAATGTTTTAACACTTAAGAATTCGATTTAAAAAGCTTGTTTTATATCAATGAAACATTTTTTCAATATTAGCATTAATGAAATAAACAGTAATGTTCTTCCTTATCCACAAAAGCTCCCGGGACATGAAAGATCCTCCCCACAACCTCCTAGTACAAAACACTATGAAAAGCAGAACTGATCTTTCATAATTATTAGCCTTTCCCCATCTTGGAACAAGCAATGATGCTTTGCTTGATAACCAGTACTAATCCATATACATGTGTGTATGTGTGTGTGTGTATCTTTTAAAATTTATGTATTATGACTCATATTTGAATCTTTAGACAAGTGTCTATGCAGGAAAAGGGCGGTAGACCATTAGCAATTGTTTCCCCTCAGTCACAGGAGCAAAAGCAGCATTTAGACTGGGCCTTAAACACCAAGGCTCCTGACTCAGACCCAAGCCCCTACACCAAGGTCCTAATCACAGCAATGGCCTTATTTTGGGAGATTTCTAGACAATCTTATGACCTATTTCCGGTAATTGCATGGCTTCACCCCGTCTGTTCATCACGGTGGCAGAAGGAAAGTACTGGAACGAACATTCTTTCTTTCAAGATGTTTCACGGTTTCCAGGCTTCATGAGCATCGCTGTCCCTGGAAGGAAAGCAAGAACTTGAGCATGTACTCTGCCCAGGGAAACATACTGACACAGAGGGAAAGTGACTGCACAGAAAACACTCCCCACTGGTCACCTCCGAGCAGACCACCTACATTAGGACACCCAATGGGAAAAGCCTGAGTAGTTTGCCAGGATTCTTAACTCCTGGCTGGGGAGGGGGTAGGGAGGAGGTCCTTCCTGCTGGGCTATCTGCATTAGCACAGAGCGCATTCTAAGTCTGAGAATCGCCGAGTGGGGGATCTCTGTGGCTGGAGTTTTTATCTCAGAAAATGGGGGACAGCCCTAACCGGTTTGGCTCAGTGGATGGAGCGTTGGCCCGCGGACTCAAGGGTCCCAGGTTCGATTCCGGCCAAGGGCATGTACCTTGGTTGTGGGCACATCCCCAGTAGTGGGTGTGCAAGAGGCAGCTGATCGATGTTTCTCTCTCATTGATGTTTCTAACTCTCTTTCCCTTTCCCTTCCTCTCTGTAAAAAAACCAATAAAAATATATTTTAAAAAGTAAAGAAAATGGGGGACAGTAGGTCCTCCCAAGCTCTGAACAGTGTATTCGGTGGGAAGGGGTTGTGATGGCGAACCTATGACACGCGTGTCAGAGGTGACAAGCGAACTCATTTTTTTGGTTGATTTTTCTTTGTTAAATGGCATTTAAATATATAAAATAAATATCAAAAATATAAATCTTTGTTTTACTATGGTTGCAAGTATCAAAAAATTTCTATATGTGACAGGGCACCAGAGTTAAGTTAGGGTTTTTCAAAATGCTGCCACGCTGAGCTCAAAAGGTTCGCCATCACTGCCTAGGCATTCCTTAGACCTCTTCCTTCCTGGGGGTTTCTGGCTGCCACCCAGTGCCCTATTCCAGGGCGTCCCTGCTTACTTTGGAAACCCAGGAATCCTAGCATCTCAGGGGGTGAAGTCCCCGTCTTGTGGGAGGGAGCGGTGGAATTAAAGCCCTCTCAGCACAGCCCAGTCTGCAGCGCCCACGACCTGGCACAGAAAGCTCTTTACCTCGATACCGCTTCCTTCGGGATTTCTCAGTCAAGCTCTGAATCATCTTTTTGGCGCGCTTCGGGCACCAGTGTCTCCCCAGGATATTGATTTCAACCTTGCCCTCGGGGTCTGGCTCTCCCATGTGGAGCAGGACTTGGAACTCCCGCTCGAACACCGGGAGGAGCACTCTGTTCGGACCTGAGTGGAACAGAGGGCTCCTGAGAGATCAGGTGGGGTGGGGAAGAGATGACTCAGACCCTGGCTGATTGGGGGACCCCGGAGACCGCGGTGGGCCGAGTGGTAAAGAGCCCAGCGCACTCACCGAATATCTTCTCCAGCAGACACGCTTCCACTTGGAGCACCGATGGTTTCAGAAAGAACTTAAGCTTGGACCTGTAGGGAAACTGTGGGAAAGGGGCCACTTCCTGGAATGGGAACTCTTCCTGTTGGTCCCTGGGCAGTGCGATCTGTTGAGGACCCTGTTGGGGGTCGTCGGGCCGGGCGCCATCGAGGATACTCGGGAGAGGACCTGAAGGAAGAGAGAACCCCATGTGGAGGAGAGGTAGGATGCGAACGCACACAGTCAGGCCACGGCTCCAGGTTTATTCCTTTCGTTCGCCCCGCCTCCTCCAGGGGCGCTTGCTCATTGGCTCGCAGCCAATAGAGGGTCAGCAGCTTCCAGCGCCAACCTTCAGTCCGCCCACTGGGTGCTTTTCGCCGGTTAAGGATGGAGGAACCTGGGTCGGAACACAGGACTCCTTTGAGTTACATTGTTTTCCCAGAAATAAAGTCACAACACTGTGGGATTATGGAAAACACATTGCTCACCAACATTACAGTTCAGAGATTTCATGTCTCCCAGCCTGGATGCACTCGTATGAGGACTATTTCTACAGTACCAACCCGGTAATATAATAACATTTATTGAGGTCTAAGTACTTCAAAACAACAGTATGAGGAAGATACAATTATTATTTCCATTTTTATAGATTAGTAAAATGGAAATGATGGGATTGGGTCAAAAGTCCAGGCAGGAGGCTGCTGAGTTCCTGCTTGACTATGGTGCTAAAAGAATTTCATTATTTCTTATAATTGACACTTCTAATGTTATCAGAGCTTTGCTTGCCCACAAAATATCAGACAATAGGGCTGCCTCTTAGTACTAAAAAAATCAGCTAAAAAAAAAAAAAAGGTTTTGCAGATTTGTAGTGATCCTAAATACTTTGCTGACACAATGAAATCCACAAACCTAACACCTACTTCAATGACCATGCCTTTACACGACACATTGATTAGAAGCCTCTTTTCTAAGGATGCCACTTCAGGAGTTTTAGTGTTGCTATCGGTCTATTATTTCACAGATCTTTAGCACATGCTCTGATATAGAGAACCTCGCCTGAGTGTCCCAGTGAGTCTCTAAGAACCTTTTAGGGGCTTTATGAGGTCAAAACTATTTTCATAATACTAAGGTCTTATTAGTCTTTTTTTAGTCTTATTCTTTCATAAATGTAGAGTGAACTTTTCCAAAAGCTACATAACCTGTGATAGCATAGCAGGTCATATGCAAAGCAGCTGTATAAAAATCCAGCTGTCTTCTATTAAACTGTACATTAAAGAGGTTTGTAAAATGATACCACTCTCCGCAATAAAATATTTTGTTTTGGAAAATACAGTTTTTTAAAAAATAAAAATGTTATTTATGTTAACATTTAATATCTTTGTTACTTTAAAAGTAATAAATGAATATTTTGAAATGTTTAACTTTTAATTTCTAATACAGTGAGTATCAATAGATAATATAATTGATACATAGAAAAGCTCTTTGGGAGGCAGGTCTCCATAATTTTTAAAACCGTGAAGGAGTTCTGAAATCAGAGTTTGACAGCTCCTACTCTAATAGAAAAAAACATTAGCCCTAGCCAGTTTGGCTCAGTGGATAGAGCATCCGCCTGCAGACCAAAGTGTCCCAGGTTCGATTCTGGGCCCTGGTCCAATTGATGTGAGAGAAATGCTACTTCTTTCTGTGTTTCCCTCTCTTCCACTATCTCTAAAAATCAATGGAAAAATATCCTTGGGTGAGGATTAAAAACAATAAAAATAAATAAAACATTAGACTTGGTGTCAGGAGTCCAGCTCTGACGTCCTCACTTACGATTTGAGTGCTCTTAGGCAGTTCATTTTCCTCTCTCAGTCTTAGCTTATTTACATATACATTTAGGAGACAATATTTGATTGCAAAGGAATGTCATACAGTTTAAATGAATCAAGTCAGGAAAGAATATAGATTATTAAGCACTAGACCAATGTCAGGAATTAATCTTATTACATACAGTATTTGACCAAAAGCCTGGATTGGCAGTTGAAATTTAGCTGTCACTGAAGAACCCAGATTATACTGTGCCACTGCCAAGAGTTTAGATATTTGACTATTTATTTTTATTTTATTTTTTTAAAATATATTTTATTGATTTTTTTACAGAGAGGAAGGGAGAGGGATAGAGAGTTAGGATCATCGATGAGAGAGAAACACCAATCAGCTGCCTCCTGCACACCCCCTACTGGGGATGTGCCCGCAACCAAGGTACATGCCCTTGACTGGAATCGAACCTAGGACCCTTTAGTCCACAGGCCGACGCTCTATCCACTGAGCCAAACCGGTAAGGGCATATTTGACTATTTAAAACCTTATCAGAAGTAAACACACACACACACACAAGCTCAGTTTATCCTTAGGAGATGCATGCTGAAGTATTTAGGCATTATGTGTCATAATACTGGCAACTTATTTCAAGTGGTTTTTAAAACAATATTAATTTATAACTATATACATACTTATAAGCCTGGTGCATGAAATTCATGCATGGAGGGGGAATGACACCTCAGCCCGGCCTGCACCCTCTCCAATCTGGGACCCTCGGGGGTGTCTGACGGCAGTCGGACATCTCTCTCACAATCCAGGACTGCTGTCTCCTAACCACTTGCCTGCCTGCCTGATTGCCCCTAACTGCTTCAGCCTGCCTGCCTGATCACCCCCTAACCACTTCCCTGCCAGCCTGATCAACTGCCCTCTCCTGCTGACCTTATCGCCTCCAACTGCCCTCCCCTGCCAGCCTGGTTGCCCCCAACTGCCATCCCCTGCAGGCCATCTTGTGGTGGCCATCTTATGGCAGCCATCTTGTGAGATGTGAGGGTGCGAGGGCGCCAGGGTGTGAGGGCCACCTATGCTTTTATTAGTATATGTATGTATAAAGTAAAAAAGGGAAACAGATAATAAAATTGTTGAGTCAAGCTATAGCTGGTTTGGCTCAGTGGGTAGAGCGTCAGCCTGCAGACTGAAGAGTTGTGGGTTTGGTTCTGATCAAGGGCATGTGCTTAGGTTGCAGGCTCACCCTTGGTCTTGGTCAGGGCATGTGCAGGAGGCAACAATCTATGTGTCTCTCTCACATCAATATTTTCTCTTTGTCTTGCTCCCTCCCTTCCACTCTCTCTAAAAATCAATGAAAGCCCAGCTGGTGTGGCTCAGTGGTTGAGCATCGACCTATGAAGGTTTGATTCCCGGTCAGGGCACATGCCCAAGTTGTGGGCTCAATCCCCAGTGGGGGGTATGCAGGAAGCAGCCAATCGATGATTCACTTTCATCATTGATGTTCTATTTCTCTATCCCTTCCTTTCCTCTCTGAAATCAATAAAAATATATTTTTAAAAGTCAATGGAAGAATATCCTCCAGCAAGGATTAACAACATCAAAAATAACCAAAAATTGTTGAGTCAAGATGGAAGTTGTGAAAAAACAAACAAAAGAAAAAAAAGATGGAAGATGTGGCTGTTCATTGTACCATTCTTTTTTTTTTTTTTTTAATGTTTTTATTGACTTCAGAGAGGAAAGGAGAGGAAGAGATAGAAGCATCAATGATAAGATAGAATCATTGATCGGCTGCCTCCTGCACAGCCCCCACTGGGGATCCAGCCTGCATGTGCCTTCACCGGGAATTGAACCCTGACCTCCTGGTTCATAGGTCTATGCTCAATCACTGAACCACACTGGCCAGGCAATAGTTTTATTACCTTTAAAGTCAATAGACATACTCATCTTCACAGAAACTATTAAAATAGGAGGATTAGTAATATAAAGAAAAATATAAGGACTGCCTGGCTGGGCATGGCTCAGTGGTTGAGTGTCAACCTATGAACCAGGAGGTCAGGGTTCGATTCCTGTCAGGGCACATGCCTGGGTTGCAGGCTGGATCCCCAGTGTGGCATGCAGGAGGCAGCCAATCAATGATTCTCTCTCATCATTGATGTTTCTAGCTATCCTTCTCTCTTCCTCTCTGAAGTCAATTATAAAAAATATAGGGAAACCCATTTTGTAAACAAAAATACTGTATGCACTACCATGTTGCTAGATACAGGGTCACAGGTAACAATGATGCAAAGATATCCTGCAAATTTAGAAAACTAAAAATAAAATAGGATTGATTGAGGGATTAGGAGGAAAATTAACCCCAGGGACATGGATATATAGATTTTTTAAAAAAATATATATTTTATTGATTTTTACAGAGAGGAAGGGAGAGGGATAGAGAGTTAGAAAGATTGATGAGAGAGAAACATCGATCAGATGCATCCTGCACACTCCCTACTGGGGATATGCCCGCAACCAAGGTACATGCCCTTGACCGGAATCAAACCTGGGACCCTTGAGTCCGCAGGCTGATGCTCTATCCACTGAGCCAAACCAGTTAGGGAGGATATATAGATTTTTAACAATTGATGATAGACCACCCATTAAGGCTAACTGCCTTCTAGGTCCCAATTTTGAAAACATTTTTAGAATGGATGTAATAGGACACCATATCCTATATTATAAAAAACCTGTGGTCGTGACACCCTCATGCCATAGTGACTGATCACCAGGAGGCTGTGTGCGCAGCAGGCATGCGTGGGTGGGCAGGAACTTGATGCTTTGTCCCTGAGGGTGCTGGCGGGGACTTGACCAGGAGGTCATCTGAGGAGTCCCACAGTGCCAGCCACGGGGCAGGACTTGGGGGAGTCCCACGTGGTGCCAGCCCTATGGGGAGGGTCTCTGGGATTCGGGGAGTCCTGTGAGGCTGGTGAGGGCTTGACGCTGCGTCCCCGTGGGTGCCAGCAGATCTGGGTCCCATGCAATTTCAAGGAGCACGCGGGTGGGTGGGGACTTGAATTGTGGCACCAGCAGGACTTGACGCTGCATCCCTGCAGGCACCGGCCCAGACTCTGACAGGAGAGAGGAGGGAGTCGGATACTGTATCCAGGACTTGACTTTAAATTAGAGGCCAGTGTCAGATGGGGACCAATGAATTCTTCTATTATAGAGAAAGGGCAAATAGCAATATTATAGAGAAAGGGCAAATAGCAATTTAAAAATATTTTCTCTAATTAATTCCCTTTTAATGTGCATGGATTTCATGCACCAGGCCACTAGTAACAAATAAGGATGTAACAATTTCCAAAACTAATTTGGCTATAGCAAAATGGACTTCAATTAAGTTACCTATTCCATCTAAAATAACAAATACACTCCAATATGATCTTAAGGAAGGACATACTCAAATTAAGGGAAAAATTCAGGAACTCCTAAGAGAAAAAATTATTGTGCCTACTGTTTTACAGTATAATAGCCCAATCTGATCTGTTAAAAATCCAGATGAGTCATATAGATTTACAGTGGATTATAGGAATTTAAACACTCTCCCAAAAGAGAGTGTACTCCCAGATACACCATAAAGAATATCACCACTGGATCAGAATTTATGCAGTGATATATTTATCTGACATGTTCTTTGCCATACCAATTGATGAAAAGAGCCAACCCATGACAACATTCACATGGGAAGGTAGACAATATCAGTTTACTAGATTACAACAAGGTACCCTAAGAGCCCAGTGATAGCCCATAAACTTCTAACAGACATCCACACACAACACACACACAAACCATTATTTCCTATATTGATGACATCCTTGTTTATGGTGGTAACTTGCAAGAACAGATGAAGGTCAACATAGACAATTACATTTCTTTTTCTTTTTAATATATTTCATTGATCTTTTACAGAGAGGAAGGGAGAGAGATAGAGAGTTAGAAACATCGATGAGAGAGAAACATCGATCAGCTGCCTCCTGCACATCTCCTACTGGGGATGTGCCCGCAACCCAGGTACATGCCCTTGACTGGAATCGAACCTGGGACCTCTCAGTCCGCAGGCTGATGCTCTATCCACTGAGCCAAACCGGTTTCAGTGACAATTACATTTCTTACACTGAGAGGATGGACAGTCAATCCAGGTAAAGTCCAAGTACCTCAAACTACAGTAAAATTTCTAGGCATAATTTTGTTCTCAGAAGATAGGGAAATATCAGACCCAGACATAAACAAAACAGATTGCACCCTGGCTGGGTGGTTCAATTAGTAGGAGTGTTGTCCCATACACCAAACGGTTGCAGGTTTGATTCCCGGCTGGGGTGCATACAGCAGGTAACTAGTCCATATGTCTCATGTTGTTGATTTTTTTTCTCTCTCTCTCCCTTCCTCTCTTTCTAAAAAATAAATAAAAACATATCCTTAGTGAGGATTAAAAACAAAACAAAAAGAGCAAGATAGATTGCCCACCAACTCTTACCACAAAAGAATTGTTTGGATATTGGAAACAGTGCATACCCCATATGGGGATAATATTAAAACCCATCTATGAAATAACTAGGAAGAGTAGAGGATTTAGATAGATAGAGACTCAAGAGGCTGCCTTTACTTATTTGAAAAATGCTGTCTGAACTTTTGACACATTAGTATTAGCCAATGTGGACACATTAAAATATATATATATATATTTTTTTTTTTTAAATTTATTTTTTTTATTTACTGATTTTAGAGAGGAAGGGAGAGGGAGAGAGAGATAGAAACTCAATGATGAGAGAGAATCATTGGCTGTCTCCTGCACACCCTCTACTGGGGATGGAGCCTGCAATGGAATCGAACCTGGGACCCTTCAGTCTGCAGGCCAACGCTCTATTCTCTGAGCCAAACCAGCTAGGGCTAATGTGGACTCTTAAATACAAACTAGAGTGCTTACACTGACAAGGGTTTGCAGCATGGTCACTGTGGACTAAAACACTACAGAACCCCAAATCTTACCAAATTGGATTTCGGACCAAGAAGTACCAATAGTTTGAGACTAGATGCCAATCAATTGAAAGGCTCACCCAGCACTTTATGAGTCTCTACAATATAGAGTCACTAACAAAATAAGCCAATTATACTTAACCTCCAACAGCATGTTTTGGAGTGGGAAAAACAGATCCTTGACAGACAAAGGGGAACTCTCCTTGACTGTGATGTGCTAATATGGAAATGGTATCTGCCATCCAGAAGGTGCATGGACCAGTGCATTTCACAGCCAGCCAAACAGACTGGGGATATGGGCAGCTGTATGCAGTAGGACACATGCACAGGAATTTACCTGGAGCTTGCAACTAGGTATCTCCTTGTCTTTATGTCCCACTCTACCAGTTCTCAATGGAATTTGTCATGATGGGCCCTAGTCCATAAGGGATCTTTGTCATCCTGACCTTGTTGCTTTACTGCCTGGAGCAATGAAGGGCTTTCACTGCCTGAGACTACTCTGGAGGTGAACTTTCTACATCTTGTGAGGGCTGCATCCTTTGCATTCTTTTGTGGAAGCCTCTTGCTTCCTTGTTAAGCCATAAAAGCCTTGTATTAAAAGCCCATGATACCAAACTCAGATTAAATTTTTTTTTTTTTGTTAATCATTTTTTGTTGTTGTTGTTAATCCTCACCTGAGGATATTTTTCCTTTGACTTTTAGAGAAAGTCGCAAGGAAGGGAGAGAGACAGAGAGTAACATTGATGTGAGAGAAGCACATTGATTGGTTGCCTCCTACACATGCCCGACCAGGGCTGGGGCTTGAGCCTGTAACTGTGATCCTTTGACCGGAATCGAACCTAGGACCTATCGTTCCACAGACACTCTATCCACTGAGCCAAACTAGCTAGGGCCCAAGTTCAGATTTAATACCAAATCTAATTGCAATTTCAAACCAGTTTTAAACCAGTCAGTCTGGAATTTCCTGATCCTGACTAGTGAGGTAACATGACTGATAGGATCCCCTGCTTCCTCTAAGGCAGTGGTTCTCAACCTTCCTAAGGCCGCGACCCTTTAATATAGTTCCTCATGTTGTGGTGACCCCCAACCATAAAATTATTTTTGTTGCTACTTCATAACTGTAATGTTGCTACTGTGATGAATCGTAATGTAAATATCTGATATGCAGGATGTATTTTCATTGTTACAAATTGGACATAATTAAAGCATAATGATTAATCACAAAAACAATATGTAATTATATATGTGTTTTCTGATGGTCTTAGGCGACCCCTGTGAAAGGGTCGTTCGACCCCCAAAGGGGTCGCGACCCACAGGTTGAGAACCGCTGCTCTAAGGGAAGGTGTCCTTGTTTGAAATAATCACCTCCAGAGTAGTTTAAGACAGTAAAAACTCTTCCTTGCTACAGACAGTAAAGCAACAAGGTTGATATGACAAAGACCCCTGATGGACTGGGACCCCTCATGACAAATTGAGACATAAAGACGAAGAGATATCTAGATGCAAGCTCCAGGTAAAATCCTGTGCTTCTGACCCACTGACAACAGCTGATGTCATTGCAAGCCCCAGGTAAATTCCTGTGCACATGTCTTACTGGATACAGCTGTCCAGATCCCCAGTCTGTTTGGCTGGCTGGCAGATACATACTGAAAGGTGTACCTTCCCGATGATGGAGATCGAAGAGGATATTCTGCTTTTGTTTTTAAATTTTAATTACACTTTACATTCAATATTAGTTTTAGGTGTACAGCATAGTGGTTAGACAATCATATACTTTACAAAAGGCTACCCCTGATATTTCCAGTGCCCACTTGGAACCATACCTAGTTATTACAATATTATTGACTATATTCCTATGCTGTTCTTTATACCTCCTTGATTACTTTGTAGCTACTTCTTAATCCCTTCACCCTTTTTCACCCAGTCCCCCAACACCCCTCCCCTCTGGCAACCATCAGTCTGTTCTCTGTTGTCTATGACTGTTTCAATTTTGTTTGTTTATTTTGTTCTTTAGATTCCATATATAAGTGAAATCATATGGTATTTGTCTTTCTTTGACTGACTTTTCCCCCCCATTTAGCACAATACACTCTAGATCCATTTCACAAATGGTGAGATTTCATTCTTTTTCTGTAGCCAAGTAATATTCCATTGTATATATGCACCACCACTTTTTTTATCCACTCGTTCATCGGTAGGCTCTTGAGTTGCTTCCATATCTTGGCTATTCTAAATAATGCTGCAATGAACATAGGGGTGCATATATGCTTGCAAATTAGTGTTTTGGGTTTCTTTGGATATATACCCAGAAGTGGAATCATTGGGTCATAAGGCAGTTCCATTTTTAATTTTCTGAGGAACCGCCATACTGTTTTCCATAGTAGCTGTAGCAATCTGCATTCCACCAACAGTGCATGAGGGTTCCCTTCTCTCCACATCCTCCACAACATCTGTTATTTGTTGTTTTATTGATGGTAGTCATTCTGACAGGTGTGAGATGATATCTCATAGTGGTTTTATTTTGCATTTCTCTGATGATTAGTGATATTGAACATCTTTGAGGCCATCTGAATGTCCTCAAAGAAGGTATTCTTATCAGTCAAAACCAAGTTCTCAAAACATAGAACAAGGCAAATAATATAACAAACAGGTGACAAAGAAAGTTAGTCACCAACTTTGGGAGGAGAAAAGATCTATAGAAGAGTTGCTCTGCCCAAGGATCTCAATAGTGACTCTAACCAATAAGCCTTTTTATGGCTTACCCAAGGCAAACAGTTTATTTCCAGAGTTAGAAACAGCTGTTCCAAAACACAGGCTATCACTTGTTTTCCCCACTTTTGAACAGACTATGATGACTTATCAAGCCACAAGTTCACCATTTCTTAGATTCCCTAAGCTTGGATCCACAGCCTACTTGGCTGCATGCCTGATGCATCTATATCCTCTGGCTGGTGGAGAATGAGAAATATGAGAGGCCCTGTTTTTACCATCTCTGAGAGGAAAAGAATTAACAAAAACCCATGAGTACTCATACCAAATAACCAGAGGCACTAAACCCCAGGAACTAATTCCACAGATATTTTCTTCTGCTAAAGTAAATTTAGAAAGAGAGGAAAATGACTTTAGCCATGTCTAACTCCCACCGAACCCCACTGACAGAGATCTGGGAGGCTGACTGGGCAAGTGCTTCCTTCTTGCCGGCTGTGCCTCAGACCTCACAGGATTGCTCAGCTGCAGCATTCTGGGCTGGGGATGGGGTGGAGTGGGCGCATGGGTTTCCTGCCAGTAAATTTTATCCTGCTAATAAACCAATTGTTGGGGAAAATTTTTTCTCTCTACTCATCTAGGTTCTTCTGGATGGCCTAATAATCCCATTGACATGCGACAGAATAGCAGGAGAAAAATGAATTAAAGTTCAATGACATAAACACCTCCTATATACATGGGAGAGACTCAGGCAAACTGAGTAACTCGCCCAAAGGGCAGAAATCATCACCTTAAATACCACCTTCAGCTAGGAAAAGCACAGTAAACAATAGTAAGATTGTTATGCTTATATACTAGCAAGTCTGTGTCTTTTGCATTGATAGTGAAGGCAGGCCTCTTTTTTTTGTTGTTGTTAATCCTCACCCAAGGATATTTTTTCCATTAGTTTTAATTTTATTTTTTATTTATTATTTTTAAAAATAGATATTTATTGATTTCAGAGAGGAAGGGAGAGGGAGAGAGAGATAGAAACATCAATGATGAGAGAGAATCATTGATTGGCTGCCTCCTGTGCACCCCTTACTGGGGATCGAGCCCACAATCCAGGCAAGTGCCCTGGACTGGAATTGAACCTGGGACCCTTCAGCCCGCAGGCTGATGCTCTATCCACTGAGCCAAACCAATTAGGGCTCCATTGGTTTTAGAGAGAATGGAAGGGAGGGAGGGAGACAGAGAGAGAGAGAGAGAGAGAGAGAAAGAAAGAGAAACATCAATGTGAGAAACATTGATTGGTTGCCTCCTGCATGCGCCCGGACTGGGCCAGGGATCGAACCTCCATCTCAGGTATGTGCCCTTGACTGGCAGTTGAATCTGAGACCCTTCAGTGCAGAAGCTGATTCTCTAACCATTGAGCAATGCAGGCCAGGGAAGGCAGGCCTCTCCCAGTGAGGGAAACACCCTTACAGGTGAGGATTTCCCTTACAAATCTAAATGTGCTCTTACAAAGGGTAACCTCTACTTGGTTTTCAGCGTTCTCCCCTATCCGTTGTTTTTTAAAAGTAACCAGCCTAAAATAATGTCCCCAAAGAGGCATATTTTCGGTGGCAAACTCAGCTCCCCTTCAGTGACAATAGAAAAAGATATTATTTAAGGTGAACATAAGTAAAGGACCTATTAAAATAACTGGAGAAATGGTTCACATTGAACTTGCTAAAATTAATCTAGCAAGGGTAAGGCATACATTAGAAAATTTAAGACAAGTAGAACATCTGGAAGATGAGACTAATAAAATAAAAATAACTTTTTTGCAGGAATTTAAAAAGAACAAAAACATGTTTTCTCTAAAATTATGATGTTATGGCAATCAAATATGTGCTTGATAGTGTTAATGGTCCAATGCTTGGAAAGGCCAAAACTCAAAACGTCAGAGTTTGGAGTAAGGAAAGACGTTTTATGAAAAGATGCCAACTGAGAAGATAGGAGACCTAATCCTTAAATCCATCTTCCCAAAGTACAGAGTTTAGGCTTCTTTTACGTCAAGGGAAGGGTAAATGGAAGGGCTGTTTTTATAGAATTTCTCTAGTGATTAGCATGTCTATTTGCAAGACTAAGCAGAAGCCTGAAGCCATGGGAACAAGGCAGGCTTGGAGTCGGAGAGTCTGAGCAATTTTCTCTGTTAAAACAGTGCCATGCAAGCGTGTACATAGTGGGGCTTTAGAAAAATGGCTTTTACATGGAAACCCAATTGTCAAGGAAGCTTAACTGAGTGTTTTAAAAAACTTAATTTTTGGTCTGTTGGTGATTGGATATGGCATTATGTTAAGGAGTTCTTTTTCTATCTTGCATTTGACATTTGAGCTGAATCCTGAATATTTTAATTATATAGCATTTTATTTTTATTTATTTTAATTGAGGAAATATGCTTAATTATTAAAATAAATATTTACTTTGAAATAGTTAATTTAGTAGCTTTCTTCACATTTTCACACTTTTGAAAGAGCTACAGACAGTGGATGAGCATCAACCTATGAACCATGAGGTCCTGGTTCGATTCCTGGTCAGGGCACATGCCCGGGTTGTAGGTTTGATCCCCAGTAGGGGGTGTGCAGGAGGCAGCTGATTGATGATTCTCTCTCACCATGGATGTTTCTATCTCTCTCTCCCTCTCCCTTCCTCTTTCTGAAATCAATAAAATATATATTTTAAAAAAAGAGCCACAGAGATTTCCTTCTTGTTTTCAGCACTTCAGTTGGTAAAGATCCTGTCTCCATTTCACAGGAAATGGCTTACATCCAATTACTCCTCACAGCAGCCAACTGGAAGATTATCCCATTACTTCTGAAGGACTGGTTTGGCTGGCATCTGCAATGGTAGCCAAATAAATGAGATTTCTATGGAACACATGCTGGTACTGGACACACACATTGACCAGGCCTTTGTTCTGTCACTCCACGATGCAGCAATCAGCTGGTCATGCTCCTCTTGGAGCCGCTGATCGTCTCCTGATTGACATGTGCCTTGCCTCTCAGCCAGTCGGGTAGGAAGGCCACGGACATTCCGGGAAGCCAGGTTGGAACCCGGTCCCAGGCCCTGTGAACCCCCCTGCAGCTAGAGCAGAGCCAACCAGCAGCTCTAGACACCCCAGGGCCGCAGCACAGACCCACAGTCCATAGCACTTTAAAAGCACTTTTACATGTCCTGGCTCATTGAATCCTTGCAACTTCATCAGATTATTTTGTTTTGTGAAAAGATGGTAACTCAAATTGCTCAAAGTTCAATAAGTTAGAAAGTGGTCATTAAACTTATATTAGCAGTATACACTGGTCATTAACGTTGCTGTAAAAGAACGTGCGTCAAAAGAAAAACACCCATAAAACATGAGTGTTTTTGGTTAGATTGTAGGTGATGTAGAAACACAGGATGGACTGATATTTTCTTGAGCTTAGATTTGTACTGGGCAGCACTACTGAACAGGATTAATTAGCATGTGAGTGATTTGAAATCGCAGGGTGGATTATATTATATTGCGTTAATATGATTTCACATCTACTTGTTTATGATTTAAGTGAAGCTGTTTTAATTCGCTTGTTTGTGACAAAGAAAAAAGTTTCTTTGATAAAAGTGTGAAGTCAGCGGTGTCAGGAGGTTGAAATTCTCCATCTGTTGCTGATAAACAGCGGCCCAGCTGCTACACAGTCCTGCTGGGGGCTTGTGGGTAAGAAGGAGCATGTGGAGAAGTAACTATGGCAAGGGGGACATTGAAACTATAAATACTGACAGGTTGTGAGTCCTATTTGAGAGTTTCTGTTTGGGTGATGTGAGCTTTGCCAACCTAAAAGCTCTCTAAAGACCCCGGGGGCATCAGCTCCCCTCTCAGCCCGGTACTCTTCCTAGACCAGTGATGGCGAACCTATGACACGCGTGTCAGAGGTGACACGCGAACTCATTCTTTTGGTTGATTTTTCTTTGTTAAATGGCATTTAAATATATAAAATAAATATCAAAAATATAAATCTTTGTTTTACTATGGTTGCAAAGATCAAAAAATTTCTATATGTGACACGGCACCAGAGTTAAGTTAGGGTTTTTCAAAATGCTGACACGCCGAGCTCAAAAGGTTCGCCATCACTGTCCTTGACGGTGGTGAGGAACCACACAGCTGCTGTGAAAGAGATCAGCCTCCCCAGCAACATGCTGTAGCCACAGGGGACTTTCCCTTTGTACCGGCAGCTGGAAATCAGCTCCCGCCTCCTCATTCCTGCCCACCAAATGTGGGCTTGGTGGCAGCCAGACTCAGCGCCGGTGAAGGGGCGGAGATGCCTGGGTCCTGGTGGCATCACTGAGATGCTCAGTTCCGAAATTTCCTCTTCCTCATGGGTGGACTCAGTTTGAGTTGTGGGTCCGCAGAAAGCATCTTATCTGGTGAGTCTTCATCTAAATCTTGAACATTTCTTATGTTCATCCCTAAGGATATTTTATAGATAAGGAAACTGAGCTCCAAAAAAGTGAAAAACAATGGAAACGTAAAATAGTTGACAATATAAAGAGAAATTAACCTAGATAGCCTGACTTCCACTCTATTGTCAATGATTCGGGATATTTTAAACCAAGAAATAAACAGAACCATAGGTTTTGACATCGGAAAATGGGCCAAACACCTTTAAAATGTAAACCATTTAAACGTTGATAGGCCTGGCTGGATATATTTGTATTATTCTGAAGTCACTTAAAATAATGACATGAAATGTTGGTTGTTGTTGGACCAGCAGTTTCTTTAAGGGACAATATTCAGTTAAAGATGCAGTGTAGGAAAAAGAGAGAAATAATACTGTCATAGGAAAGAAGGAGAAGAAGGAGCATATGAAAATGGCAGAAAGTGTTGCCTTTAAAAAAAATCCTCACCGGAGGATATTTTCCCATTACTTTTAGAGAGAGTGGAAGGGAGGGAGGGAGGGAGAGCAAGAGAGGGGGAAACAGCAATGTGAGAGAGACACATGGATTGGTTGCCTTTGGCATGGGCCCAACCAGGTACATGCTCTTGACTAGAATCTAACGGTGACCCTTCAGTCCACAGGCTGACACTCTATCCACTCAGCCAAACTGGCTAGGGCAAGAACTGACGTTTAACAAAGAATTAACTATGTGTCAGGCACTCTTTTAAGCTCTTAAACGAATCTAATCCTCACCACAACTCTGTGAAGTGAGTGTACGATGGTCACGCCTGTTTTACAAAGAACGTAGCGAAGTCTGGAGAGGTTAAGCAACTGGCTGAAGGTTACACAGTAAGTGTCTAAACCTTTGCTTGAACTTTAGCACTCTGCCCCCAGGGTCTGTGCTTCTAACCACCATGCCATATTTCCTCTGAAAGAGAGAGTAAGACTTGAACCAATCGTATCTGATGCTATGAATGGGGGTAAACAAGAGAAGTTTCAAGTGTCATCATTCCATTTCTATGCAGAGGATGAGGGCCTGGGCTGGGAGGTTGCATATGACAAAAATGCCATGAATACAGTTAAAAGGGAGAGAAAATATATATAGTGGACAAAAGATTAGTATTTGGAATAGACAGTGGAAGGATATTATATAACCTTATAGAAAAATGGGCAAATGTGTAAATAGGCAATGCACAGATGAGGAAGTAAGAATGGAATAAAAATGACCAAATAAAAAGACGCTCAACTGCACTAGCGACTGCTGGCACGCAAAGCAAAAGAAAGAGAGATGCCATTTGCCTCTCTCTGACTAAAACTGAAGATTGAAAATATCAACTTTGAGGGCACATGGATGGATATTCTTGGTAGGAATATAAATCAGTATAGCTACTTGGGACATTTGACTCTCAATTCCAGTTTGATTCTGGTCAAGGGCACGTGCCTTGATGTTTCTGTCTCTCTCCCTTTCCCTTCCTCTCTGAAATCAATGGAAATACTAAAAAACAAACAAAACAAGACAAACACACATCAATTCCCCTTCAAATCTGAAAGGGTTTCCTCTAAGCTACTATCTGAGCTACTCCTTCCTTTCATCCAAATACCACAGCCAGCACCCATAGATTTATTAGATAATCAGTCTTTTTCGAGAGGGAGCTATTAAAAAAAAAAAGCCAGCTTAAATAATTAATACCCAGAGAGGGATATTTTAGTGTGAGGCTGCTCCCCCTCACACTAAACAAATGTCGATTGCTTACTAGGTGCTAGGTGTCAGCACCAGAAACGTCCAAACTGTACAGAATTTTTATGAGTTTATTTGAGACAAACTGACGACTGTCCACTTTGGTGGACACAGGATAGTTAGTAGTTAACAATGAACATGATGACAATAACAATGAGGGACTCTGGGGTCTCTGCTCAGGTGCAGTGATTGTGCTCTGAAGGGTCTGGAGAAAGGAAATTACCCAGACATTCCAAAGGTACATTATCATAGATGCAGAAGGACAACAGACAGTCTCAGTTAAGGTGAAAATTGATCTTTTGTCAAGGAAAATACTGGCCTAGGACATGACTACACTCCATGACTCGTCTTTAGTTAGCAGGTTTTAATTTCAGAGCGTCCTGTGTGGCTACTGTAGGTCTCCGAGTTTGTAAGGCCACCATGCCGGCCTCCCCTGAGCTCGTCAGGTTTAGTATGTGGCCCCTTTCCCGTCCACACTGGCATTATTCTGATCATTGAGAATAAAAGGACAGTTATCTTTGGGAACTGGAGGAAGATGATAGGATGAAGCAACCTTCCATGTAAAGGTTACGTTTACAGCCCAGATGCTTCCCCTTAATTCCTTCCGAGGGCTTTGATAGAAGGATTTCAAGCTGCTCTATGAATCACATTGGACCTCTGTATACTACTACAACAGCTCTACTTGTTTTCATAGTTAGGTAGGCTGCAATCTGAAGGGTGAAAAGCACAAGAGAGAACTAAAACAGGGATGAGGAAAGCTGGGAAGGAGGGTTCCATGCCTATCATGACCATCAAGAAAAGCTGGAAGCAGAAGTCCCCACTGCCTGAATGACTGACTTCACTGAAATGCAAGAAATTGTCTTCTTCTTTTTCCTTTTTAAAGAAGTGATGTATTTATTTTAAATATATATTTTTATTGATTTCAGCGAGGAAGGGAGAGGGAGGGAGAGATAGAAACATCAATGGTTTGATGTTTCTATTCAATGCACACCGCTGCTAGGGATTGAGCCTACAACCCAGGCATGTGCCCTTGACCAGAATCGAACCCAGAACCCTTCAGCCCATAGGCCGATGCTCTATCCACTGAGCCAAACCACTAGGGTAGGAATTATCTTCTTGAATATGCTCCCAAAGATCTGTGTCCTACTCCCTGAACAGCTTTTAATGAAGGCAGGAAATTGCCAGATAATTGGTTAAGGAGAAAGACTTCAAGGGGCTAATTTCTTATTGTGTTTAATGTCTAGTTAGGGCAAAGACAGAGAGATTGGCCCTGGCTTGCTCACATCACCTCTGGAGAATAGATTCAATTACAAAAGAGATTGATGTCTCAGCCATGGCCAAAAGCTTGGCAAGCTCTCAGCTAAGACCATAATGTGGCAGTTTAAAGTGTGGGGAAGAGGCCAAGTGAGGGAATAACATAACAAGGAGTTAATAAATCTAAAGGATGACTTTCCTGATGCCTCTAAATACTATGGGACTGCTTCTAAGGCACTCCCTCTGATTGACCCTGAGCTCTGAATGTAAGCAGTTTTGCTCTACAAGTTGGGGACCAGATCTGGTATCAAGGGGAAATAAAAAGAGCTCCAAGATCATTCTCTTTCCAAATAAGTTATAAACTTGGATATTTGTCTGCAGTGAGACTTTCTAAGGCTAAAAAGAGGAAGGCGGGGATGTGCACTTGGCTTCAACTCTGAGGTACAATGATACCTGAATCTCAGAACCAGGTTCTTCGAGCAGCTCTGTGGGTCCCCAAAGCCAGGGCCCAGAACAGCTCAAAGCTTGGGACCGCAGTTGGTGGTCCAATATCCAATAGTCCCACCAGCCAATCTCCACCTGGGGATCGGATCCAGTGCCTGCATGAGCAGCCCACCTGTATCTGAGGGTGAGGTAGAGCCTGGCATTTAGACACATTAACATATGTGCCCCCACAACTCCTGGGAAATTAGGAATTATTAGTGCCCTTTTGCAAGTAAGGAAACTAACACTCAGAGAGATAATAACTTTTCTGAAGTCACTCTCCTCCTTATCTCTTGAAATCCCTGTGAGGAATTTTCTAAGCTCATGGAATGATTAAATGCACATTTTTCTCACCAACAGCAGGGGCTGTGACGTATAGACACAACATTCATTTTCTTGGGGCTAAATCTTATGTGACTCTTTCTTGTCGGCCAAGAAGTTCTTAGGGACTTTTAGGACCCACGTCTACTTTCTTTTATTTCTATGGAACTGGCATCTTTGAGGCTGAAAGAGTTTTGGTTTTACTTTTTAAAAATTGTGATAAAACGTACAACATAACATTTGCCATTTTAACCATTTTCACTGTGTACAATACAGTGGCATTAATTATATTCACACTGTTGTGCAACCATCACCACTATTAGTTTCAAACAGAAAGTGTAATCGTTAAACAAAAACCCCCTAATCCCTCCTCCCTCGAGCCCCTGGTTACCTCTAATCTGCTTTCTGTCTCTATGAATTTGCTTACTAGTCAGGAGGTTTCATATAAATGCAATCATACAGATTTGTTCAAGGGTCAAAGAAATTTAATTTACTACAAATATCACACACCATAGCTGCTAATTAGCTATTCAAGAACAAATCATAATTAAGAACCAAAGACAAAAGATTTCAACCATGACCACAGATAGCTGCAATTGCTTGCCGTGGTTAGAGAATTCATGAACCAATGACCTAAGAAAGGCCATGCCTTTGTAGTAAATATTAGACATAATGTCTTTGACTAATATTTAAGGATCAGCTGGTATTTTTAATTATGCTAATAACTTAGCTGCACCTCTAGAGAATTTGCTTAAAATATTTTATTTTATAAACATTGAGCACATGCCTTAGTGGAAGGAATATAAACCTTAGCACCAGGAGAGTTGGGTTCCAATTCTAACTCTACCATTGCTAATTAGACACCTGGTGCTACTTGTCATATGGGATTTGATAGCAACTAGACTTCTTTTGAGTGCATATTTATTAGCATCTTTCCTTGCTTTAAAAAAACTCTGCAATCAGAAAATTGACACTTTTGGTTTCAGATGTGGCTGCTGCTCTGAGTTCACATTCATCAGGAGACAGCAAACCCAAGAGCTCAGGGTCCTGTCCGTGTTGGTGTGCACACTCATAGGGCTGCAGTGAAGCAAGGTGAGTGCTTACTTCGTAGGTTATACTTGCAACCTTGCCTTTTTTGTTGCTCTAAATTATGAGGCAACGAAGATTGTGCCTTATTGGCATTTGATAATCCACAGCACACTATTTCTGACTCTGGTCCCATTGTGTTACTTTGGAATTATGTTTATTTATGTAATTTTGCATAAATATTGATTAGTGTTTTTTCTTTCTTTTTCTCCAAAGATAGTTTTTCTACTTTGAATCTGATTTTTTTTTTTTTTAGCTTTACCACAAAAGTTAAACCATTGCTTTATATCACCAAAGGGTTAATGTTAGAGAAAGGAAATGTCAACATGTATACAAAGCTAACTACAAGGTCAACTTTCTCAAAGTAGAAATCCAAGTTTCCTGTTAATACTGGTGTCACCAGCAAATGTTTGAAACTTTACCTTTTCTTTGGCCCCCACTCTCTCTCCCTCCCAAGGCCACACCAGGGAACATCAGGAAAGTCACACTCTATTTTAAAAGAAACCTTTAAAGCTCAGACAGTGATGTGCAACACCAACTAGCATCACGGCACAAATGGGAACAGGGAAAATCAGATGGTTGGCACTTACAAGCAGTCTGTCCCCGCAACACCCAGTGTCCCAAGAAGAAAATCTCAGGGCGATGCAAATAAATAGCTGAGCGTCCGTCTGGCACCCTTAAAGGGAGGACGGACCAGGGCCTGGCGCCTGGGTCCCTACTGCTCTCCCTGCGTAGAGGTTGAGGGAACACATTTCTCTCGCTGCCTCTGCTCTTGGACTCGCAGCAGGCAACACAAAAGGGGAGTGTGGTTGTGGGTGTACGGGAGGTTTTACAGGGCCCGCAGCTGGTCCCAGCTGGCCATTCCAACCGACACACATCTATGTCTTCAGGGCACTGAACTCCCCTGGTATCTGAGCACCCCTCTTATCTGAGCACCACCCTGGGGGACATGCAGCAAGTTAGGCTGGAGGGGCAGTTTTACATCGCAGGTGTTGACTGCTGCTGCTACAGAAAAAATAGACACTAGGGGGCACTACTCAGTCTCAAATCTGAGCTTTAAAAACTTTTTTTTTTGAGTCACTTGTGGAAAATATTCAAGTCAGAAAATCCTACTTGCTCTAGCTTCAAAATACACCCCAAATTCATAACTTTTCTACTATTTCAACCACTTGCACTTTAAGACACACCTTCTTATTTCCCCCCTAAAATTCAGGCCCCAAATCCAAAATAATCAAACCATTGAGATATCTTTTATTTTGGTTTTTGCTCTTTTAGTATATATAGGAAAGAAAAATAAGGATATTCCATTTTGCATGACAATCTCAAAATTTGGAGTAACTAAAAATACATTATGAATATTTTTTTTTGTTATCAAATTAGAATAATATAAAAAAACTGACGAAAGAAAAGTTAAGTTTTTTTTTTAAAATATGTTTTATTAATTTTTTACAGAGAGGAAGGGAGAGAGATAGAGAGCTAGAAACATCGATGAGAGAGAAACATCGATCAGCTGCCTCCTGCACATCTCCCACTGGGGATGTGCCCGCAACCCAGGTACATGCCCTTGACCGGAATCAAACCTGGGACCTTTCAGTCCGCAGGCCAACGCTCTATCCACTGAACCAAACCGGTTTCGGCAAAAGTTAAGTTTTCCTAAGTTAATTATCCTATCTAATAAAAGAGAAACATGGTCATTAGCATATGACCGCTACCCTTCCCATTGGCTAATCAGGGCAATATGCAAATTAACTGCCAGCCAAGATGGCGGCTGACAGCCAGGCAGCTTGAAACTAACATGAGGCTTGCTTGCTTCAGTGATGGAGGTCTCCAACGTTTCCCGCCTGCCCCTGCAGGCCTCTGAGCTGCAACTCTAAGCAACAATGTTACAAATATAGAAGCTAAACAAAACCCCAGAAACCTGCTTTAGTCTGCTGGGCTTCAGCCAGCAGGATCGCAACATTGTTTCAAATACAGAAGGTAAACAAAGGCCAGAAACCTGCTTTCAGCAGCGGAGGCCTAAGAGCTGGAGCCAAGCCTCAAAGCTAAAGCTGGCCCAGAATAAAAAGAAAAAAAAAGAAAAAGAGGAGTGGTTGGGAGCTTCAGTCACCCCCAGCCTGAAAACAGCCCTCCGCCCCTCACCCAGACTGGCCAGGCACCCCAGTGGGGACCCCCACCCTGATCCAGGACACCCTTCAGGGCAAACCAGTCGGCACCCACCCATGCACCAGGCCTCTATCCTATATAGTAAAAGGGTAATATGCCTCCCGGCACCGGGATCAGCGGAGTCGCGAGGCCTCCTGGCACCAGGATCAGTGTGACAGGGGGCAGCTCCCAAACCCCCTGATCGCCCTGCGGCTCTGTGTGTGACAGGGTGCGGCGCCCCAACCCCCCCCCCCCACCCCCCCCCAACGGGCCCTGCTCTGTGTGTGACGGGGTAGAGCCATAACCTCCCCATCGGCCCTGCCCTGAGTGTGAGAGTGGCGGCCCCCAACCCCCTGATCGGCCCTGCTCTGTGGGTGATAGAGGGCGGCACCCCAACCCCCACCCCATGGACCCTGCTCTGTGTGTGATGGGGTAGAGCCATAACCTCCCCATCGGCCCTGCCCTGAGTATGACAGTGGCGGCGCCCCAACCCCCTGATCCACCCTGCTCTGTGTGTGACAGGGGGGCGGTGTCCCAACTCCCCTATCGGCCCTACTCTGTGAGTGACAGCGGGGAGCTCCTCAACCACCTGATCGGCCCTGCTCTGTGCGTGACAGGGTACAGAGCCCCAACCCCCCTGATGGGCCCTGATCTGTGCGTGACAGGGGGCAGCGCCCCAACCCCCTGATTGGCCCTGCTCTGTGCGTGACAGGGGGTGGTGCCACAACCTCCCTATCGACCCTGCCTTGAGTGTGACAAGGGGTGGTGCCCCAACCCCCCAATCGGCCCTACCCTGAGCATGACTGAGGGTGGCATCGCAACCTCCCGATCCGCCCTGCTCTGTGCATGACAGGGGGCAGCGCCCCAACTCCCCATTCGGCCCTGCTCTGAGCCCGATCAGGGGCTGCACCTAGGGATTGGGCCTGCCCTCTGCCATCCAGGAGCAGGCCTAAGCCAGCAGGTCGTTATCTCCTGAGGGGTCCCAGACTGCGAGAGGGCACAGGCCGGGCTGAGGGACCCCCCCCCAAGTGCACAAATTTTTGTGCACCGGGCCTCTAGTTTATAATAAAACTAGGGACGCAGGGCATGAATTCCTGCACCTTGAAAGGAACTGTGATCCACGAGGCAGTGGTGGGCACAGGGGCGGGTCTCGGCCCATCCTCCACACCACCACCTGGTCCCTCCTGCTGCGGCCCCTGGTCCCCTGTCTGCCAGCAGCCCTGCTCTCGCTGCCATCGCTTCCACGCGCTTACAGTGCAGGCCCAGCTTGCATCTGCTTATGGTGCAGAGCGATTGGGGCTGGTGCCAGCAGTGAGTGAGAGTAGGGCCCGCGCCGTTAGTGGGTGCAAGCGGTGACTGCTGCCCCAATCGCCCCTCAGGAGCAGGGGGAGGTGAAGAAACCCTAAGGGGACTGGGGGGTGGGGGGTGGGGGGTGGGGGGTGGGGGGGGGTGCAAGTTGAAAAAAAAGAAAAGAAAAAAAAAAAAAGAAAAAAAAAAAAAAAAAAAAGAAACCCTAAGGGGAGATTGGGGCCAGCACTGGGCATCAGCAGCGGTTCGAGTGGTGGCTCTAGCGCTGGCAGCGGGTTTGAGTGCTGGGTGGGACCACAGTGTGCGGGAGCAAAGAATTTTCAGTAACCACCAGAGGCTCACCCCGATGACAGCGACCGGTGCCCCGCCTTGGTCTAGCGCCCACACTCACCTGCTCCACCATCCCGCCATGCCCGATGCCCGCCATGTTCCGTGTGCGCCCCCTGGTGGTCAGCGCACGTCATGGCAACTGGTTGTTTGGTTGTTCTACTTGCATGTTAGCCTTTTATTATATAGGATGATGAGTACTTCTAAACAAGAACCTCTTTTTCATTATGCAGACTGATATAATAACTGCCAACATGTCGATTTTAAAAAAGACAATATTTTGTCAACTGGTGACATCGATGATACACCTTATGGGATAAATGAAAGTCCCTGGGTGTTTGTTAATGCCCTTGTTAACTCTCCTGGCAACTCTCCTTTTCTTACTTGGGGAAGGAGAGTTCGTGATTATTTCACCAATACTGTGTTAGGGCACGGTGCTTCGCCTGTTTGTTTGTTTTGCCTGAAACTCCTTTGCTTAAGATTATTTACTGTGGCTGCTTTGCCCATGGAGTCGTCTTTTCTCTGTCCCACTCCACTAATTAGCTCTCTTTCACTTTAAACTCTAAAAACAAACAAAACAAAAGATTATTTAATGTTGTTTGTTAATGGTCCATACTTAAAAATATAAACTAGAATTATTTTCAAGTATTCCATGTGATTACAGAGAAACGCACCATTAGAATATCACCTTCTCCCAGAAATTACATCAGCTCACATGGCTGTTCTGCCTCACTGGAGCTTGCCAGCTAACAAGAGATTAAAAAAATAAATATTTATGTAGGCATGTAGTTGGATTGGTCCATTTCAGAAAGCTTTGAAAATAGCGAGTTTTTGAAATTGTTATTGAATTTATTGAGATGACATTGGTTAAGTTATATTGGTTTTGAGAGTTTTTGTTAAATATATTTTTATTGATTTCAGAGAGGAAGAGAGGGAAAGAGATAGAAACATCAATTATGAGAGAGAATCATTGATCAGCTGCCTCCTGCACCTCCCCTCCTGGGGATTGAGCCTGCAACCCAGGCATGTGCCCCTGACCACACCCAAACCCGGGACCCTTCAGTCCTCGGGCTGATGCTCTAACCACTGAGAAAACCAGCTAGGGCTTGAGAGTTTTTTTATAGCACGATTTTCCTATTTATTGTGAACATTTTCCCATAGCAATCAGTGGTTTTCTACAGCAATTTACATGACCATTTGTTTATGAATGTACCAAAATGTATCACTCTCACTCTAAATAATGCTGCCCTAAGCATTCTTATCCCTAGATCATTGCAAACATGTTTAAAACATCTGATGCCTGTGTTACCACACAGCTGGAGTTTATGCCTTGACAGCAATGTTGGTCTGTTTCCCATACTCAGTATCATTTTTTTTGAGTGATACTGCCTTTTATTTATTTAACCATTTTAAATTTTTTATAGTTCTTGCCTCATCCTAATATCCTAGCATTTGATGAATAAGTCTACATGATCTTAGCTAGATATTTCCTTTTTTTAAGAGCCAAATTTCTAATCTGTTTTCAAATAGCTGCCCTCTCTTGCCACCTATCAGTTTAGCTTCTTTTAATCTCTCTTGAGGCTTGGTGTAGTAACTTTCTATTGCTACTATTACAAATTCCCACAAACTTCATAAAACAAAAATTTATGATCTCCTAGTTTTGTAAGTCACAAGTTTGGTCTGGGTCTCTCTGGGCCAAAATCAAGGTGTCAGCAGCCTGCATTCCTTTTGGAGGCCCCACGGGGGAATCCATTCCTTTGTGCATTGCTTTGACATTTTCTTCTGCCTCTTCTTAAACTTTCTGTTTTCTGTGGTGGGTGATTTCAACAGTGATGAAGAACGGGATGAAAACGTAAGTGGAGCTCTCAGCTTTGACTGAGCCAGGAAGACCTCTGGCTTCTGTGTTTCTCTCATAGTTCCATGTCCTTCCCAACCTCTTCACTTTATTACCAACTGGTCAGAGTAGATTTATTGTTATCTTTTAAAAAATATATATTTTTATTGATTTCAGAGTGGAAGGGGGAGGGAGAGGGAGAGAGAAACATCAATGATGAGAGAGAATCATTGATCGAGTCTGCAACCCAGGCATAGGCCCTGACTAGGAATTGAACTGTCAGGTTCATAGGTCGATGCTCAACCACTGAGCCATGCTGGCCGGGCTTGCTGTCATCTTTTCACTTCTCCATCGATAGCAACAGATTTGTATAACGAAGTTCGTTGTTCAGAACCATCTTTGGTTGCGTTCCCCAGTGGAGAGATTGGGTCGTATTCTCAGGATCAACATCTGTGTGGCGTGAGACAAGCAGGAGCAGACAGAGAGATGTCAGATGTTGGACTGTGGTATGGTTGTAGCAGAGGACCCAGCCAACCTGCAGTGCACCTTTATTTATTTATCGTTAACTTCTTGTGCAAGTCTCAGAAGAAATGACAAGAAATTGAAGAACTTTTAGAAGCTTTGTTGTTCCCAAGGGGATAGCCATAATAAAAAAGTGGAGGCTCATTCAAAGGGTAAAGGGCCAGAATCCGGAGGAAATACCTAAGCTTACCACTGCTAAAGAAGTAGCACGGAGCAAAGCAACAGCCCCCAGTGATGGCTTATAAATATGCGCTGGCTATTGTGTGCTTATTTTCAGGATGCAGTGAGAATATTCCTGATGGATAGCTAGGGTTCTGATGATAAATTGCTTGATTGTTATTCTGGACCTAAGAAATTCCAGCTGATTTCTTCAGTGATGTGGGGCACACATTGCACTGTGCTTGTTATTAAAAAGCAGCTCCAGCCCTGGCTAGTGTGGCTCAGTGGTAGAGCATCAGCTCGTGCACTGAAGGATCATGGGTTTGATTCCTGGTCAAGGGCATGTACCAGGGTTGCAGGTACATTCCCCGGTCCCATTCAGGGCTCAGGTGAGAGAGAGGCAACCAATTGATGTTTCGCTTTCTCTCTCTCTCTCTCTCTCTCTTTCTCTTTCTCCTCCCTTCCACTCTTTCTAAAAATCAATGGGAAAAATATCCTGGGGTGAGGGTTAACAACAATAACAACAAACTACAACCTCTCCAAGCCCCCCAAAACAGGTCCAAAATGTCCTTTATTAAAAAACAAACAAAACATCACTGTTCCAAATTGATGTCGAGAAAAACCAGAAAGAAAAAATGAATTCTAAATCTAAATTTGAGAATAAATACTCTCCAAGTCTCTTGAACATCCATAGTCTGAGAATTGCTATTAGCCTTGATGACAATAAGAACAACTCCTGGGATTTGCTTCTGCCATATTGCAAGCTTACAATTCTAAGTATTACAAAGGACTCATTTAATGCATCCAGCTTTATCATTAATATAGGTATATGTAATATATCCCAAATATCCACCTAATCAGACTGCATGATTGGAAATCAGAGATGTATTCTTTTGAAAGAGACTTAAACTGAAGATGTGTCCTCTAGCAGCGAATGATCTTTGGAAAAAGACTGAAAAACCAAGACCTTCAGAGCAAGCCAATGATGACATGAGGTAGATAGCTTCCACTCAAGATAATAAAACAAGACAGATTTTTTTGATATCTTTCGCCTCCTTTTTTTCATTTTGCTCCACTTTTCCTTTTATTTTGGCGCCCCCTAGAGGCCAACCAAAAAGTTCCTTGGTTCTTGCACATACCTGCACATTTTATCCTTATCCTCTGTCGCATTTGTCTGCACCTACGGAAATGAAAACGCTCTTGTGTGTTTTACTCAGGCTATAGCTATTGTTCTTAGTCTAACGGAGTAATGGATTTGTCACCCTCTACCTGATCTGACTAACAAAAATTTGATAGCTGTTCCTTTCAAAACTTTGTTAAAAGCTGGATTTTTTTTGCCCTGGCCTGTGTTGCTCAGCAGTTAGAGCATGGGCCTATGCACAGAAGGGTCCCAGTCAAGGATGCACACCTGGATTGCAGGGTGTGCAGGAAGCAACTAATCCATGTTTCTCTCTCTCTCTCTCTCTCTCTCTCTCTCTCTCTCTCTCCCCATCCCTCCCTCCCTTCCACTTTCATATATGAATAACCCATGAACACAGACAATAGTGCGGTGAAAGCCTGGGGGAGTGGGCTGGAGGGGATCAATGGGGGGAAAAAAGGGAACATCAATAAAGATACATTTTAAAAAGGCAACTCCAAACAAAACAAAACAAAACAAAAAAGGTAGACTTTCTATAGATCTCTTCTGGAATTCGAATTTTCTCACAATATTAATCCTAACCTTCAGTTCTACCAAAATTGGACATTGACTCCAAATATCAAAACACTTATGCTCACATATGAAGTAAGCTTACAGGAATAGAAACAAATATTTGAGGCTAGCCTTGCCATATTAATCTGCTATCTTCAGTGACTCCCCAGCCTCTGCTCAAACCTTATGCTAAGGGACTAATAATTGTCCCACTTTCATTGTGATTAATGATACTTATTTTCCAATTTTGTTTGTGCAACACTAAGGTACTACTCTTAACACAGACACCAGGCTTCCACCTGATTATTATAGAAACCTATCTTTTAAAAAAAATTTAAACATTTATTTTATTTTTATTGGTTTCAGAGAGGAAGGGAGAGGGAGAGAGAGATAGAAACATCAATGATGAAAGAGGATCATTGATTGGCTGCCTCTTGCACACCCCTCACTGGGTTGTGAGCCCCCAACCCAGGCATGTGCCCTGACTGGGAATCGAACCGTGACCTCCTGGTTCATAGGTTGACACTCAACCACTGAGTGACACTGGCCAAGCAATAAAACTATCTTAAAATTTCTTCTTCTTTTTCAATCCTCACCTGAAGATATGTTTTTAAAATTGATTTTTAGAGAGAAATATTGATTTGTTGTTCCACTTATTTATGCATTCATTGGTTGATTTTTGTATGTGTCTTGATGGGGGATTGGACTGTGACCTCCTGGTTCATAGGTCAATGCTCAACCACTGAGCTATGCTAGCCGGGAAAGACTTTTCAATATTTGAAATACCTACTTCTTCAGGAACGATGTTTCTCTGAGAAAGATAGAGACCTGAAATGAGGAAAGCAAGGACTATTCAGGAAGCTCCCAAGAGAGATAGCTGACCTTTTCATCTATACTTTGGTGCTCCAATTCTAATAGAAGTAATAATACAATTAGAAAAGGTGCTCCAAAATTATCTCTGACCCTAGCAGAAGTCATAAATGAGCTTAGCCGGCGTAGCTCAGTGGTTGAGCATCACCCTATGAACCAGGAGGTCATGGTTCGATTCCCAATCAGGGCACATGCCCGGGTTGCAGTCTTGATCCTCAGTAGGGGGCGTGCAGGAGGCAGCCGGTGGATAATTCTTTCTGATCTTTGATGGTTCTATCTCTTTTTCCCTCTCCCTTCCTCTCTCTGAAATCAATAAAAACATATTTTAAAAAGGTCATAAATGACACCACATCTGCTCAGGGGGTACAATAAACTAGTTTATTTTAAAGTTCTGTGATGGTTATAGATGATTACGTGGCCTCCAGAACTGGGAGAAATAAATGCTTACTCACGGGCACCCAGTCTGTGGTGTTCTGTCATAGCAGTGCAAACAGACTAAAGCAGTGCCTGTCCAAATCTAGGGAGGCCGTTTTGGAACCTTCTTGATTCAGGACCTTCTATCCCTCAACCCCTGCCTGGTGGATCTGCTCCAAAATATTTAGAAATTTGAATGAAGGTAATTTTGAATATCTGGGTATCATGGAGGCAAGAACTAATCATATAATCCAATCTGGCATGAAAGGATTAAGATCAGAATAGCTAGAGGGCCAGGCCACCCCTCCCTAAGGTGGTCCAAAAGGTGGGGTTCATTAGAAGTACATACCTGGGCCTTTTCTGACTTCTTCCAAGTCCTTTTGCGACAGGTTACTTGGGCTTGCCCTATTCTGAATCAGGAAGGAGCAGTTCAGAACATGGAGACAAGGCCTCACAGCAATGAGCCATGGTGGACCGTGTCTGGAAATTTTTACTTTCCACTGATGCTTTACATGGAAGAGGAGCAGGAGGAGCGCATCTTTGGTGAGTGGCCTTTGCCCACACCCCCTCCCCCATCCCTTTCTTCTGGGCTTCCAATCCCAGGTCTCTACCCCGGAATGCACCCCACCTCCGCCCCCCTCCTCCGGCATCCCGCTGCTGGTACTTCAGGAATCCCTCCTTGGGCTTGGCTCGCAGGCCGCCTGGACGCAGACCTTGGCTGCATAGAGGTGCACAGCCACACCCTCATCCAGCTGGAGGGGTGGTTCACAGTCACAGGCTAGACTCGCGTCACTGTAGTCAGACTTCCCCAGGCCAGGAAGTGGCTGTTCCTCATGATCTGGAGCATGGAGAGTGGGGACCCTGTCATGCAGGCCCAAGGTAGGTGTCCTTGGCTGATTGTGGCTAAGGGCCTGATGGTGGTGTCTTGGTCTCTTTAAGAATCCCTTGGGCTCCGCTGGCGTGGCTTAGTGGTTGAGTGTCAGCCTATGAACCAGGAGGTTACAGTTCGATTCCCGGTCAGGGCACATGCATGGGTGTGGGCTTGATCCCCAATGTGAGGGATGCAGGAGGTAGCTGATCAATGATTCTCTCTCATCATTGATGTTTCTCTTTCTCTCACCCTCTCCATTCTTCTCTGAAATCAATAAAAAGAAAAAAAGAACCACTTGGGTGGCTGGGAATCAGGTATTCCTTGGAGCCCTTGAGAAGTGGGGGCCTAGAGCCAAGCTACCTTCGTGGGATGGGGCAGCCAGGAAGGCCCAGACCGGGGTAACACTCCTCAGTGTTCCCGTGGGGTTCTTCCCTGCCCTGGGGTCTCAGTTGTGGATTCTGCCTCACCAGGACTCTCTTGCAGGCCTTGAGCTGCTGCAGCGCGTCCAGAGCCAGCTGCTGACAGAGGATGACCTGGCAGTGCCCCTGGGATGCAGCTGCACCCCACCGCCCTGACTTTGCCAGCCTGGATGGGCAGGCCTGCCCCTGATTAGTTGGTTGGTTCTTCTGGATTTTGTTAGATTTCACTCTGTCAGAAATAAAAGCCTGATCTGCCCAAGGCAGTTGAGATGGGAGGGAAAGTTTTGCTTAGCCATTGCTGAGAAACATGTGAAGGGCATTGACTGAAGTTGGAATTGGTAGCCTAATCCTGTGTCAGGCCTTCTAGGCATATATTTGAGACATGTCTCCTAAATGTAAGAAAGTGCTCTTTGGACAAAGATATCCAATAAAATAAGAGACTCAATGTGCAAGGTCTTTGATGTGCTGTCCTTTTTCCTTTGGATAACTCTTATGGCCCAGCAGGGGCTCTGGGCAGGCCCAGTGCTGACATCTGGGGAGCTGGGGTGTGTCGCCTGTGCAGCCCCTGGAGACAGGGCAGAAATGGACTATGAAACAGAAAAGACAGCTTCTTCACCAACAACTTCTCTCAGACTCAGAGACTGGTCAGGCTGCTCTGAGTTAAAAACAGGGGCTTCTAGAAAAGAAGGAACCCTTCTAGGGTCCTCAGGAGCCCCCTATACCTTAAAAGACAGATAAATGAGAGAAAAAAGGTATGGGGAGGGTTGTGTCTAGATGGAGACAGAAAGTGGTCCCACTCCAACTGCCTGGGGAAACAGGCAGCCTGGTGAACGTGGGTACCCAAGCATTGTCCCGGCTGCCAGAAGTTTGGGGGTGGGACTGGGAAGGGTTTTTTTTTTTTTTTTTTCTGGAGCAAAGGATCCTGAGGTTCCCTCAAGCTATGAATAAATTGATTAGTAAGGCATGCTAAATCTCCATTCTAGAACTTTCCTGAATGCCAAATGCACATTTGGATCTCTTAACCCATGATTGTGGTAAGCTACACATGTCCTCACTTGAACTCTTCTCTTGAGCCTTCTCCAGCAGCCAGCATCTCACAATGAGCTTTTATAGTATTCCAGGTGTGAGAAGGTGGTGACTTGGACTACAGGGCAGGGATGTGGTGAAAATGCTACGAAATGTTTGAATTTGAAATATAGTTTTGAAGGCAGCAAAATTTGTTAATTTCATGTGTGTTTTTTTTGTCCAGTTATTAAACAAAAGTTAGATGATGTTCATGGTAGAGAAATACTCATGAATTTGTCTGGAAGAAAACCAAACCATACTATTCTTCTTTTTTTTTTTTCTAAATATATATATTTTTTATTGATTTTTTACAGAGAGGAAGGGAGAGAGATAGAGAGTTAGAAACATCGATGAGAGAGAAACATCGATCAGCTGCCTCCTGCACATCTCCTACTGGGGATATGCCCGCAACCCAGGTACATGCCCTTGACCGGAATTGAACCTGGGACCTTTCAGTCCGCAGGCCGACGCTCTATCCACTGAGCCAAACTGGTTTCGGCCTTCTTTTTTTAATCCATTGATTTTTAGAGAGAGTGGAAGAGAGAGGAAAGACAGAGAGAAATATCAATGTGAGAGAAACACATTGATTGGTTGCTTCCTGCACGAGCCCAACCAGGGCCCGGGCCGGGGAGGAGCCTGCAACTGAGGTACGTGCCCTTGATGGGAATCAAACCCAGGAGTGACCCTTTGGTCTGTAGGCCGATGCTCTATCCACTGAACCAAACTGGCTAGGGCATAAACCATACTGTTCTTAAAAGCAATACTTCCTAATTAATAATTTAAATATTAATGGCTCAAAGTGGAGGGAAAACTTCTCATTTTGTAAAGACACTTACAAAAAAACCCTATTTTCTCCCTCAATTAAGTTTCATATCAAGAATTGTCCTGTTGTGGAGTATAATGAACAACATGAACCGATGAACAAAGCAAATACAGAGACATAGAAGCATAGAACAGACCGTCAAACCTCAGAGGGAAGGCAGGGTGAGAGGGAGGGTAAGAGAGCAACCAAAGGACTTGCATGCATGCAGATAAGCAAAACCAATGGACACAGACACTAGGGGGGTGAGGGCATGTGTTGGGGGGCCGGGAGTGGTGGGAGAGAGGTCAATGGGGGAAAAAGGAGACATATGTAATACTTTCAATGATAAAGAATTTAAATTAGAATGGAAACCAAGATGGTGGCATAGGTTAACGCCGGAGATTGCTGCCTCGAACAACCACTTCAGAGATATAACTAAAGGACAGAACGGACATCATCCAGAACCACAGGAAGGCTGGCTGAGTGGAAATTCTACAACTAGGAGGAAAGAGAATATCATACCCAGACTCAGAGGAGGCGCAGTGCTGAAGTGAAATACTCAGGTGCGGAGTGCGCTCGCGGAGCGGGCTGGCGGCGGAGGGCGCGGTTGTTGTTTTCAATCAGGAGGGAGTTTCAGACTCTGAGCTCCAGATCCGGGCGAGTCTTTAGGGACCCAGACTCAAACGGGAGAAGTGGGACTGTCTGGCTTCGTTTGGAACTCGAAGGCAGCTTTCTCTCCGACGTTTGCAGCGGTGCTGGGACCTGGAGAGGCAGAGCACCTAGGGACGGAACTGAGAGCAGCCATAACTGCTTGTTCCGCCCGCCTTGTAGATCCCCAGGGACCCGCCCTGCCCAAGCCTTGCACAGAGCCATTTGCCAGATAGCCTCAGGCAAAGGCTAGATTAGCACCGCCCTAGAGATCCAGCACAGAAGCTCTCCCACTGCAGACACAGCTGACTCTCATAGCCAGTTAGCCTGGAGGTCAAATCACCCCTGGTATTGCCGACAATCAAGGCTTAACTACAACAAGACTGCCCACAAAGACCACTAGGGGGTGCACCAAGAAAAGATAAAAAAATGCAGAGACAAAGAAACAGGACGCAAATGTCAGAAATGGAAGATATAGAGCTCAAAACCACACTTTTAAGGTCTCTCAAGAACTGTCTAGAAGCTGCCGATAAACTTAGTAAGGCCCTTGAAAAGACTGGTGAGACCGCCGATAAATGTAGTGAGATCCTCAAGAAATCTAATGAGACCCTCGATGTTGTGATAAAGAACCAACTAGAAATTAAGCATACACTGACTGAAATAAAGAATATTATACAGACACCCAACAGCAGACCAGAGGAGCGCAAGAATCAAGTCAAAGATTTGAAATGCGAAGAAGCAAAAAACACCCAACTGGAAAAGCAAAATGAAAAAAGAATCTGAAAATACGGAGATAGTGTAAGGAGCCTCTGGGACAACTTCAAGCATACCAACATCAGAATTATAGGGGTGCCAGAAGAAGAGAGAGAGCAAGATATTGAAAACCTATTTGAAGAAATAATGACAGAAAACTTCCCCACCTGGTGAAAGAAATAGACTTACAGGTCCAGGAGCGCAGAGAACCCCAAACAAAAGGAATCCAAAGAGGACCACACCAAGACGCATCATAATTAAAATGCCAAGAGCAAAAGACAAAGAGAGAATCTTAAAAGCAGCAAGAGAAAGAAACCCAGTTACCTACAAGGGAATACCCATATGACTGTCAGCTGATTTCTCAACAGAAACTTTGCAGGCCAGGAGGGAGTGGCAAGAAATATTCAAAGTGATGAATACCAAGAACCTACAACCAAGATTACTTTATCCAGCAAAGCTATCATTCAGAACTGAAGGTCAGATAAAGAGCTTCACAGATAAGGAAAAGCTAAAGGAGTTCATCACCACCAAACCAGGATTATATGAAATGCTGAAAGGTATCCTTTAAGAAGAGGAAGAAGAAGAAAAAGGTAAAGATACAAATTATGAACAACAAATATGCATCTATCAACAAGTGAATCTAAGAATCAAGTGAATAAATAATCTGATGAACAGAATGAACTGGTGATTATAGTAGAATCAGGGACATAGAAAGGGAATGGACTGACTATTCTTGTGGGGGAAAGGGGTGTGGGAGATGTGGGAAGAGACTGGAAAAAAATCGTGCACCTATGGATGAGGACAGTGGGTGGGGAGTGAAGGCGGAGGGTGGGGCGGGAACTGGGAGGAGGGGAGTTATGGGGGGAAAAAAGAGAAACAAATGTAATAATCTGAACAATAAAGATTTAATTAAAAAAAAAAGAATTTAAATTAAAAAAAAAAGAATTGTCCTGGCCAGATAGCTCAGTTGGTTAGAGAATTGTCCTAATACGACAAGATTGTGTGTTTGATCCCCAGTCAGGGGACGTACAAGAAGCATCCAATGAATACATAAATAAATGGAATAATAAATCAATGTTTTTCTCTCTCCAATCAATAAAAAAAGTTATCAAATTAACATTCTGCTTTCTTGGAGCTGTAATTCTGATCTTTAAATCCCATCACCAAAGATTGCTGTGTGGACACAACTCAGGCATTAAGGTAGAGTTAATATCTCAAACAGTGGAGTGAGACTACATGCATTTAAATCTTAGCTCTACCACTAAATAGCTTTACAATCTTGGGCAAGTTATTGACTTCTCAGTACATTTATTTTTCTCACCTAATAGTAGCTACCTCTAACTATACAGGTATAATAAATACATATATTTTGCCTATATCTGTTCACTGACTTTCTTCTAACAGGATTATAGTTTTATAGGCCTCTCCCTAGTTTCAAAAGCAAGGAGGAGGGTCTCTTATTGGCTTAAGCCAATCCGGGCATACACCTGGTGACTGTTACCAGGTTCAGGAATAAGCATGTGACCTCTATTAGTCTAATCAGGTATCAGAAGCGGGCTTATATTTCACTGTTGGGTAAAGGACTCCCCACCTCCTCCTCTGTGAGATGAGATCAAAGAGTTATGTGACACCAGTTGCCACTGGCAGCCTGCTTGTGAACAGCGAGAGGAACCACCAGTATATCCTGCTGACAAGGAGGAAAACAGAGAAGGAACTTGGAACCTTGATGATATAATTGAGCAAGCTGTACTCTGCCTGGAACCACCCTACCGCTGGCCTTCAGTTATATCAGATAATAGAATATCCTTATGTTTAATGTTGTTTCAGCCAGCATTTTTATATACCTGCAACCAAATGCGTCCTAACTGATACATTACCTGTGGTAATGTGAGGATTAAGTGAGATAATACCTAGGAAGCATTATTGGCATGATACTGGAGAGCTTCTAAGCATGGATTGTTATTCTAAAGTCTGGGATCCAAAGACTCTGTAGTCTGGCTCTGGCTATGGGCCTGGCATTAGTAGGTTATAAAGAAAAATGGGGTCAGTAATGTGTTACAGGGCTCAGGGACAGAGGAAGGGAAACTAGCACCTTCTCAGGCATGGGTGGGGTTGACAATCCAGGAAGGTAGTCATAGCAGTGTAGGCAAAGGGGAAGGAAAGGAAGCAGCAGCAATGAATGGAGAGATGAACATTACTAATGATAAGAAAAAAAGCATATTGGTGACAAAGTGAATGCTGATTGTAAACTTGTCAACAAAATTATGATAGAAACTAGAGGCCTGATGCACAAAATTCATGCAAGAGTAGGCCTTCCTTCCCCCAGCTGCTGACACCGGCTTCCCTCTGGCACCCAGAACCCAGGCTTCCTTCCAGCCGCCGGCAGGCACTGAGGACCTGAACTTCCCTTGCAGCCCCAGCTTTGTCTGGAAAGATGGGAGGATGTCTGGAAGGACATCTGATATAATTAGCATATTATGCTTTTATTATTATAGATGAAGTGCCTCATGTGAATGGGCAAAGAGGAGTATATCATTCCAATGTGCCTTTGGATTTTCCATTTATTTATTTACTAGAGGCCTGGTGCACAAAATTCGTGCATGGGTGTGTGTGTGTGTGTGTGTGTGTGTGTCCCTCAGCCCAGCCTGCACCCTCTTCAACCTGGGATCTCTCTCACAATCCAGGACTGCTGGCTCCCAACTTCCCGCTTGTCTGACTGCCTGATTACCCCTAACTGCTTCTGCCTGCCAGCCTGATCACCCCCTAACCACTCCCCTGCCAGCCTGATCTATACCTAACTGCTCCCCTGCCGGCCCGATTGCCCCTAACTGCCCTCCCCTGCAAGCTTGGTCGCCCCCAACTGCCCTCCCCTGCTGGCCCGATCACCCCTCACTGCCCTCCCTTGCCAGCCTGGTTGCCCCTAACTGCCCTCCCTGCAGGCCTGGTCCCCCCAATTGCCCTCCCCTGCAGGCCTGGTCCCCCCAACTGCCCTCCCCTGCCGGCCATCTTGTGGCAGCTATCTTTGACCACATGGGGGCGGCCATCTTGTGTGTTGGAGTGATGGTCAGTTTGCATATTACTGCTTTATTATATAGGATTTAGAAAAAAAAATTCCATTCATCAGTTCTGTGGTGCTGTGATATCCAGGGCAGTGCATAAAACCTATGGTATAAAAAATGTGTCTGATGAATTTCTGCTTTGAAATGTAGTAAAAACTTCAATAATTTGGAATTAGGTAGGCATTAGGGTGAATTACTTATTGTAGTTAGTGAAAATTTAAAAATTTTTAAAGAAATGATTTTTACTGTACTAGATTCTGGAGGCAGTTAAAACCAGGCTAATAAAACTGGTCACTTGAAGGTCTGGGAGCCAGTATTTATCAACTAGAGGCCCGTTGCACGAAGAGATTCGTGCACTAGGCCTTCCCTTCTCCTGGCTGCTGGCACCGGTTTTCCTCCGGCACCCGGGGCCCAGGCCTTCGCTCTGGCTGGAGCCTTTAGTTTTCGCTCCACCACTTCGCGCCTACGTATGCAAATTAACCGCCATATTTGTTGGGTTAATTTGCGTACTCTCCTGACTGGCTGGTGAGCATAGCAGAGGGCGGTCAATTTACATGTTTGTCTATTATTAGGTAAGATGGTTAGGGCAGAATAATTGTCCTAAGTATATTTTGTTTCTAAATGGTGGGGGTGAGAAGTACTGCTAAAGTAGTTCAAAGGCGTTTGGAAGGGTTTACACTTTTACGTAGGTTAAGCGGCATGTTCCATGCAGTTTTATTTTCACTGGTTGCTCTGGGAGGTGGTAGAACAGGCACATACTTTTTCTGACCTCATTTAGAGCCATGATGGGAAGGCCCCTCATGTAATCCTCACTCTTCTTCCTACGGTCTAACACGCCTCTGTTAGGGCTTTGTTGCTGTGTATTACAGGGTTCTAACTTTCTGAGCCTCCGCTAAGATCATTCCCGTGGAATTAACCATGGACACGTAGTGCAAAATCGCTAGTGGAACAGAAAGAATGGGGATTTTTTTAGGGAAGAAGGAAGAGATTCCTTTTGGAGCAGAAGCCCTCCCCTGGTAAGGCAGAGCGGGGTGGGTGCTAAGAATGGTAATTGTGAGTAGCCAGGGGCTGGGGCATTTGGGCACTGCCTGGCCACCACTTCCTAGCACTTGCTGAACAAGCCCTTTTATCATAGTCAACGTGAAGCCCACATGCACTAGTATCTGAGTTTTGATATATGAAACAAAAAAATAAACTCAATGGCAAATTATTTTTTTAATAAAACCCTCAAAAATATTTTCAAGCCTCTCTCCCTGCCAAATTACCAATGATGTCTTCAGCCACCCTGCGGAAATTTACTTTTTGTATGTTAGCCCCAAATTTGTATACGGCCAGTTTGGTTGACTGGGACCAGTCAGGTCGGAACCCACCAATTAGTTCCAGAGAAAGACAGTCACATTAGTTGTTTATTGACATCTTTTTAATGTTTTACTTTAAAACAAATAATCCCAGTAAAAGAGAGCAAAGGAAATGACATTTTCATGGTAGCTTGAAATGGATATGGTATTCCTGACTTATTTGTTTTCAGGAAACAGACAATTGCATTGTCGTACATGACTTTTAGAACTGCTCACGTAAATGCACGTACTTAAATTAAGTTTCTCTTACAAAAACACAACCAAGTCATTTTAAGGCAAAAAAGAAAATAATCAGCTTTTGGGGAGATAAGGTAATATTGTGGTATTTTCAGAAGTGACCCATTAATTTAGTTGCTCGTGTGTCCATATTCCTTACAGTTTTGCTTTGCAAATGGGCAAGAGAATTAGTCACTTTGTGCCTGGTGTCCTCCTCTCTCTCAGACTTGTTTTACCTGCGGATTAAGAACTTTCAGAATTGCTGAGTCGATGGGAGGTGAGAAAGGCACCCTTGAGCAGGGGATAATGACTAAAAAACTCAATAAAGCGTCTCCCTTTAAACAAAACTTGCAATCTACATATATTAACTTAGTTAAACACAATGCAAACATTTAGATCAGACACAGAACATCTGTTAGTTAACCTCATATAAGGGATGTCTGCAATGAAGTGTTAGCTTGATCAGCCCTGCATGTTGAAGAAGGCAGACAGACTGGAGCTGAGAAAGCATGTGGTTACTCAGTGCTCAGCGAAACTGTGCTTCTAGACACCATTTGGGATTGTCCAATGGGACTCTGCTAGGCATAAACGGGAGACCCCTCCGAACTCCCCAGAGAGACACACAACAGACAGACCCTACATTTTCCACACCACACAACTATCTTTGAATATCCAGTAATTTTGTGTGTGTGTGTGCTAGAGTTAAGATAGACACAATATGGTCATGGCTTCAATGTACAATAGTTTCTCACAACATGGTTCATTGCATTTTGCTGTGATTAAGACCTCAGTGATATTTGTAGGGTTTGTTTCTGAATCTTCCATCCTCAGCAATGCTGGCTGAACTGCGCTGGGTTTGAAGCCCAAGGAGGGGTCCCCAATACATTCAGAATTCCTGCTGCCAGTGGGGTTTGACCCAGGACAGAGCGTGTCCAAGAATCAGTGCTGCCTGAAAATTGCTGCCTCCTCCCGCTTCCTCCGAGTATATGGAGATGTCTGGCTTTAGGTCAGTGGAGGTGTGTGTGCGTGCGTGTATTTGTGTGTGTGTGCAACCTCCTCCAGAGGGTGTATCACAACTTCAGGTTGAGCAGAGACATGGGTCGATGAAAAATTGCATTGGATAATTGACTAAGATTCTATGTTTCAAAAATGAAAATAATTGCTTTAAAAGTTTGGCAAAATCCTTTCAGCTGGAGTGTAAAATCAGACTCTACCTTCAGTGTGCCTCCAGCGGCAGAGAAGATTCTGAATGATACACTCCAGGGGAATGTGCTAGAACTTGGGCAGGCGAGAAGAGGAAGCTTTCAAAATGTCGGTGTCTATCAAAAGGGACAAGGACTTTAAAAGGTTGGGAAGCTCATTTTAGGTGGAGTGGAGAAGTGGTTTCCTTGGGGTTGGAGGCTGGGTAAGGCTAGTGAAGTTCAGAAGCAAAACAGTGGCAGAGAATTGACAAGCAGTTACTGGAGAAGAAAAGTAAGGAGAGAGTCAGAGGTGGAGAAAGCAGGTTGTGAGAGAGAACTGGGGGATTTCAGGGCCTCCTCCTGCCTTTGGCTGCCCAGTTGATATCCTTGCTCATTCTTTGGGCTGCTGGAGTTTTTCAGCAGGCAGCACTATTTGTGGGGGGTTGAGTGGGGAGGGGTTAGGGGGAGGAGGCCTTTAAAAATGTCCTTTGTGGCTAGAGTTGAAGTGAATTGAGTGCTATCTTGCTTCTCCTTGCTTTTCGAAGACCATTACCTTGGCTGAAGTTCTGCTGGTCTGAGATCAGTAGACTGGTTTCTAACAAGCTGTCAGCATTGCTTGCTTTCCGGTAAATACATGTTCTATTTCATTTCTCTTGGGCTTTTTGTGGTCCTGTTATATGATGAAGTGTTTTGATTTGCAGACCCTGCCAGTGTTACCCGACTTTTCTAACTATAAATGCTTATACTGTACCAGGAAACCGAACCAATCATTTCAGATTTGGGACAATATTCTTGGGGAGAATAGAAAATGTTCACTATAAGAAGTAAAGGAGGTTTCGTTTTAGCCGTTCATATGTAAATGTACTACATAATAGCAAAAAACATTCAGGGCATATTAAAAAATAAATACCTTGCAAAATTCTCTGTTTATATATAAGAATAAGATGTTTAGGTAGTTGAATTTCTTAGTAGTATTCATTTTCTAAAAAAAAAAAAAATTGAGTTCTTTTATTTTGGTATTTTTCTCTCCCTCTCATTGCCCTTTGAGGGGAAGTCACTTTCTTGAACTTTACTGACTTCCCAGTGTTGTGTCTCGGTTCTTCTCAGGCCTTCCCCATCTCAGTCCCACTCCCATGTCTCAGTCCCTGGGATCCTGCCTGTGAACCAGCTTAGTGGGAACGGCTTCTCACACTTCCCCTTTCTGTGGGCAGCATTGCCAAGTCTGGGCAGGCGCCATTGCGGAGAGCTCAGCCCAACCACACTGGCCATCCTACTGATCAGCATTTCCTTTGTTTGGGTAGAAGTTGACAACTTATAAAGTTGATTCCATTAGAGGAATATGTTTCCATAACGTCAAATGTGTCAAATGGTCAGTCTATTTGCCCCACTGGCCCTGAATTTCATGATTTGTACATTTTCTAACTGAAGAACATTCTCATCATAAAGAACAACATGAAAGTGATGTGCAAAATTGCTTGCCACAGCAGTAAATCGCCAAAAGCACACATACTGACATTCAAAGTACATTAATAATAATATGACTGAATAAGGAATGGGTTGGCAACAATATATCTTGAAATAAGCAGCCATTTCTACTGTTCCCAAATTCTGCTTTACTTGGTACCTTGTTGGCAGCTGTTGATGAGTGCCATTGTGTTTAAATATACATTATGGCCTAATTTTGAAAATATAGTTTGCATTTAATCGCAAAGCAGAAATGGCTGAAATTTGAAGGTGTTTACTCCCATAATTTCAAAATAGAGAGTCAAAATCTTCTAAGTGGCCTAATTTTCATACATCCCACAGCATTAGCAGTGTTTGGTTTCTCAAGATTATTAACTCAAGGTACGTTACTAAATGAGCGGGTTAATGTTGATGTACCTCGGAATTTCAGCCATCCCTAAACATGCATTTTCATGCAATTAAAAGATAATGGGCTTATAAACTGCCTTTCATGTTCTTCCTGATTCTTGCAAATTCAACTTTAGAAGGGCTTTCGAAATAGTTCATGCAAATGATATGTATGGCTAAAGGAACTGCTATGCCTAGAAAGAAGACGAACTTATTTCAGTTTGACGTGAGGCAAGCTGAGGGCATCTGTGCTTTCTCCGGCCTTACAAATGCTCTGAGATGATCGAGACCTTCCAGTCCTTAGCGAGTCTGATGCAAAAGCAGTTTCCCTGGCAGGCTGCGGCGCGGCGTCGAAAGCGTCTGTCTCCGCCTCTTCCGAACCCACCTCTTCATCAGTTATAAACAATTTGGATTCCCTCCATTTGGGGTAAAAATCTTGGCTGCCCCTGGAGCCACTTGACTCACTCCCCGAAAGCTGGATGTTCAGCTCCTCTGTGGACCTGACCAGGTTTTGTACAGACAAAGATTTGCCCAAGTCCTTGGGCGCCACTGGGTGGACGGACAACAGAGTTTCTCCTCCCATGTCAAAGCTCTTCCGCAGAGAACGGTCCCTGGTCAGATTTGACTGTGCAACCTGGACATTTTCCTTGGAGGCAACAAGGCAGGCGGTGACATCAGGAATGCTCTCCTGTAAGCCTGTGGGGTTTGGGTGCAGGGTCTCTGGCCTGGGCGGGTGCTTGATGGCTGGGAGAGGAGGCGGGATCTGTAAAGTTGCTGGGGCTGCGGGCTTAGGGGCCGCATTTATTTGGTTTGCAATGTTGTTGGTGGCCACCACCGAGGAGCCATCGCTTTGACTCAGCGGCACCTGGGTTGCTTGACTGTGCATAGTGGGGCTCAGCGCGTAGAAAGTCTGCGCACTGAACTCATTTGGCGTCAGGATGAACTGCAGGCCTCGAGAGATGTTGGCACTAGCTGATCTGGTTAGGCAGCCACTGTTCCGGGCGGAGCTGGACAGGTCTTTGCTGTCCACGGGGCTGTGATAGTCAGATGTCTGTTCACATTCAAACGGTGGGATCTGGAATGAGGCCAAAGCGAGGGCTGAGGCGGAGCCTTTCCGGAGGACCTGCTGGTATATGTCCAGTAGGCAGTCCAGCTTGGACTCAATGGACTGGACCTGCAAAAGGGGAAATGGCCACGGATGAGTATAACTGTTACCAAGACAGGGCTTCACCGTTAGAATTAAAAAAATGAAACCATCGTGTGCCAATGCAGTAGAATACAGAGTTTAAGGATAATGCAGACCTGATATTTATTATTATTTTATTTTATTTTTAATTTTTTTGATTTAGTACCATTTTGCAACGTCATGTCTAGCAGTGCTGGGCAAGGGAGGACTTAGGAGAGGGATGCTTTGGCCTCTTTGTAATCTTCATTGGCACCCCTCTCCCTCAGTTCTTTAAAATGGACAATTGATATTCTCCAAACCCATGTAATCACTGTACAGATGCAACTTCACGACTGCCCAGCCCAGCCAGGTTGCCTTTCCCAAGCCTCTTCTGTGGAACTCTGCTGCAGTGTAGTAAGGAACTTATTCTATAATAAAATCAAGACCTTAAATAGCAATCTAGGTGATTCTGAATTGAAAAATAAAGATACAGAATGCTTCAGAATTAATACCTGAAGTATTTATGATTAAATTGGGGTAGCAATTTGATTTCTGGAAAATGGTCTTTGTAGCGGTAATGATTTTTTTTTTTTTTTTTTTTTTTTTTACAGAGTGACCTAAAAGAGAGACAATAAGAATAACCAAAACACAAATAAAAAATAGATTTTTTGCCAAAACCGGTTTGGCTCAGTGGATAGAGCGTTGGCCTGCGGACTGAAAGGTCCCAGGTTCGATTCCGGTCAAGGGCATGTACCTGGGTTGCGGGCACATCCCCAGTAGGAGATGTGCTGGAGGCAGCTGATCGATGTTTCTCTCTCATCGATGTTTCTAACTCTCTATCTCTCTCCCTTCCTCTCTGTAAAAAATCAATAAAATATATTTAAAAAAAAACAAAACTCATTAAAAAAAATAGATTTTTTTTTATCTTAGTGTTGAAAATCTCCAATTGCTTCCTGTGTGATGAGGTGAGATTTTCTGTTCCTTATATGGAAGTCCAAACGCTTAGAGAATTCTGTCTATGCACAAAGAAAATTTCATTTCATTCGTTCTTCCTTGATTTTATTTCTTTATCTACCTTTCAAAATATATTAATCACTAAAATACATCCAATTGCCAAATCCAGTTTTTATTTTAAAAAATTCTGGTTAAAATCTTAACCAATATCGTTCAGTTGTACCTGTTTTTCAACCTTGACCACCCGGCCGAGCATACTGAGGTCATCTGTGGTCTCATGTTCTGCTGGTATTTTCTCTCGGCTCTTCTTATCTGATGTGATTTGACCTTTTCCAAGAATTTGATCAACACTAGCAGAGAAAGAGGACATCTGATTATGAGTTGAAGATGGAGATGGAGGTTGCCCTAGGCCAGAATGAAGTGTTTTGAAAAGAAAAATTCAATACAATTATTTTTAATTTATGTAAGTGAAATAAAAATGAACTGGTTTCAGTTGATGTGCTTTATTTTCTTAACATGAGAATTACATAAAATATTAATTTTCTTATTATTCTGGTCCAGGATGAAATCACTTAAGGGTGATCTTCTGGAGGCAAAATTGCCTTAAACTACAAATTACAGAGTGACCTAAAAGAGGTCACTTGTCTGTTTTCATCTTTGACCAAGTATTTCCAAAATTAACTACTTAAGCTATTACAATATCATAATTATGATGATTTCACATTAATAGATTACTCAATGAACACTTACTGTTCATCTGATATGTGAAAGATAAGCAGATAAAAAAGCTATTGGAATTCTAGTTGGAAAATATACTCTACATGAGTTAGATACTCTAGTTCTGAAAATTCGGTAGCAGTTCAACTTGCTAAAAAAAACCCCTAAGAGCCACAGATAGTTCTATTAAAGGACTTGGAAGACTGCTACCATGTAGGCAAAGATTGTCACATGACCACAGGATGAGTTAAAACCATTTCCAAGGGAACTTGATCACCCTAACTGGGAATTACAGTACTTTCCCATTTTGTGTGTTTTAGAACTGAATTACCAGGAGGACCGACTCAACTTCCCGGTTACTTTGTCTGCATAGAAATACAGGCAGTGCCTATCTTCTGTCATGACATCTAATCTATCAAACTCCAAGCTCAAAAGAATGGAGTCATTATTTTATTAATATCTGGATGCCCACAGCACGTGGCACACATTACATGCTCAATAATTATCTGCTAAAAGAATGAATGAATGAACAAATTGTAATTTTTTTTGGTAACTGATTAACAGGTGTTTTACTAAGGGTCTAGTTTATATCCCTTACCCTGGGCTAAATGCGCTGTGGGCATATAAGCCAATGTTTCTGACTCAGTCCTTATATTTTAAGACTATTTCATCACAAATGCTGGTAATTTGTGCCTAAGAGTGAAGCAAAATCCTTAAAAAATGGAATTGACTAAATATTTTGCCTTCAAGATAACACAATTAGACACATATAGTTGGAATAACATGTTGAACTAATTTCTTCTAATCACTCAGTAAGATGCTCACTGGAAAAACAGTGTGTATCTAGTATATACAGGACATGAAGGAAGGGAAGGGCCCAGTCTTAATCACAAGGAAGGAGAACAAACTTGCAACCAGGAAACAATACAAGAACCAGCCAGTCATTTTTCAGTCTTGACTCTGGCACAGTATACCGAGATTCCGAGTGCTTTTATTCCCATAGTGGACTTTATTTTTTTGTTAATCCTCACCCAAGGATATTTTTCCAGTGATTTTTTAGAGAGAGTGGAAGGGAGAGGGAGAGACAGAGAGAAGCATTGATGTGAGAGAGACACATCGATTGGTTGCTTCCTGCACACACCCCGACCAGGGCCAGGGAACCTGCAACCAAGGTACATGCCCTTGACTGGAATTGAACCCAGGACCTTTCAGTCCATGGGCCGATGCTCTATCCACTGAGCCAAACTGGCTAGAGCTCCATAGTGGACTTTAAATGCTTTGGGAGGTCAGAGTAGGGAAAGGTATTTTTGTGGGCTGTATAGTCAGGTAAAGCCAAAGAGGAAAACTAGTTTATTCCTGAAGGATGGTTAGGATTTAGATAATAACAAAACAACAGCAGCAGCAATGATAATTCAGATGGCATCAGAACAGCCATTAACATTTATTGAGCACTCATTTACTGTGTGTTTAATTAACTCGATCCCCGTGACAACCCTAAGAGGCAAGTACTAACATTATCCCCATTTTTTTTGTTGTTGTTAATCCTCACTCAGTATTTTTCCATTGATTTTTTTTAGACAGAGTGGAAGGGAGGGGGAGAGACACACAGAGAGAAACATCAATGTGAGAGAGACACATCCATTGGTTGCCTCCTGCGTGCACCCTGACCAGCGCTGGGGATTGAGCCTGCAACCAAGGTACATGTCCTTGACCAGAATCGAATCTGGGATCTTTTAAATCTTGGACCAATGCTCTATCCACTGAGTCAAACTGTCTAGGGCAATCCTTATTTTAAAAAATATGTTTTTATTGATTTCTAAGAGAGGAAGGAAGAGGGAGAGACAGATAGAAATATTAATGAGAGAGAAGCATTGATTGGCTGCCTCCTTCACGTCTCCTACTGGGGACCAAGCCTGAAACCTGGGGAATTGAACCGGCGACCTCCAGGTGCATGGGTCGATGCTCAACCACTGAGGCACACGAGCCGGGCACATTATCCCCATTTTTACAGATGAGGAAACTGAGACACTGTATCATTGAAGGCTTCTAATACCTGATTTACATCCTTAAATAAAATCTATGCTAAAAGCAAGGCCCCGTTCCCCACTGAAAATGAATTAGAACTATGGAATTTAGAAGTTTTCTCTTCTACAGAGTTCCTCCCAGGTAGTTTCTGTGCCTTTCCTTTACAACCATAACATTTTCATTGCTCACCGTGTTTGAAGGCTCTTAATTCTACACAACATGTCCAGGTGACCAGCAGAATATTGTTCAATTACATCTTTTACATCATATGGGCGTAATGTTTCTTTAAACTTCCGTTTTGCAACATGAAATTTCATTATTCTGCAAGAGCAACAAATGACACATTGTAAAGTAAGTTACCAAAATAGCATACTAGTAAAATGTAAGAAACTCTGGGGGGAAAAAGTCATGCACCAAATTATTTTAGACTCCTATGAAAATGCAATATGAAAGCCTGAGATTACAGTGGACAATTTCAGAATATCTCATTTGGGGCAAACCACTTTTAGTAGAAAAACACACTAAAAAGAGATTATGTTTGAAGTGTTGCACCTTTTTATTGTACCTTTTTAATGTTCACTGAAACCCTGATTTAAAATTAAGGTCAAAATGCAATTCTCCCTTTTCCATGTGGCCCCCAGAAGTCCAAGATATAGCACCTACTGATTGCATCCCTTGTGAAATATAAAAATTGTTAAAATGGTCTTTTATGTAACGAAATTCATTTTAAAAATATATTTTAATTCACTTCAGAGAGGAAGGAAAAGGGAGAGATAGAAACATCAATAATGAGAGAGAATCATTGATTAGCTACCTTCTGCACGCCCCCTACTGGGGATGGAGCCCACAGCCTGGGCATGTGCTCCGACTGGGAATTGAATCTGCAACCTCTTGGTGCATGGGACGATGCTCAACCAACTGAACCACACTGGCCAGGGCATGAGATTTTTTTTTTTATTATTACTATGCCTCCCCCATGTTTTAAAACAATATTTTATAAATACATTCCATGATGCCATAAATAGCTAAGCTGCCTAAGATAACCAGTGCTTGCAATAACTTGGTATAATTCCTGAAGAAAGCAAAGAAACAATGGTTGAATGAGTCTGTGCAGCCTTATTGCAGGTAAATGTTAAGTCTTGGTGTTTTTCACCTATGAAGTGGCTCATAGACTCCCATTATCACATTCAGGCCGGGAATCAATCAAGGAGGCTCTATGAACCAAAATTTATTCTCCCTTGGTGGAAAGAGGGAAGATGAGGAACAAATGAGTTTAAACAGAAAATCCTCATTACCTATCCTACGTGAAAGCCAATTGCAAGGAATCCAAATTACTATATTGGTTAAAAAGCCCCCAACTCTCTTGTAATTGTATTAACTTCAAATTAATTGTATCCTAATTAATCCTGAACCATCTATCCATAATATATATTGTTTTCTTAAATTCAAGTATACTTGTAATTGACATACTGTATTAGTTTCAGGTGTGCAACAGAATGATTTGATATTTAAATACAGTGGGGCCTTGACTTACGAGTTTAATTCGTTCCAATACCGAGCTCATTAAGGAGCTCGTTAACTCAAATTACTCTATCAACTCAATGCATAAAATCCGCCAAGAGACAGCTGGTATCTCAAAAAACTCGTTAGTCGGGACACTCGTAAGTCAAGGCCCCACTGTATACTGTTTTACAAAATTATCACCACAGCAAGTCTAGTTAATATCCATCCCCATACATAATATCCATAAGAATATGAACATCCAGGAATGTCCATAATATTCTTTCTCTCTCTACCATATTTTCTCCTCCAATCTCTTCTTTAGTTAGGATAGGTTTTTGTTTGCAAAGACGTTTAAACAACGTTATCAGCAGAAAGTAAAGAAAATCTGTTTTTAATGTAACCTCTTAGTATTTAGCTTTGGTTCACAAATTTGTTTATCAGCATTTAGGTTTGATTGGGGCTCAGCCTCCTATATTGAAAAACTGGGGAAAAATAGTGCAATACGTATCCCGTGAAATTTTTCGCCCTGAGTGACCACGTTAAACATATCTGTTTCCTCACACTAGGCTGTCAGCTGCATGAAAGCGGATGGGCTTAATAAAGGTTAGCGACTGTTACTACCCCTGCCATGGCTGTTACTACCCCTGCCATGGCTGTTACTACCCCTGCTATGGCTGTTACTAACCCTGCTATGGCTGTTACTACCCCTGCTATGGCTGTTACTACCCCTGCTATGGCTGTTACTAACCCTGCTATGGCTGTTACTACCCCTGCCATGACTGCTACTACCCCTGCCATGGCTGTTACTACCCCTGCCATGGCTGTTACTAACCCTGCCATGGCTGTTACTACCCCTGCCATGGCTGTTACTAACCCTGCCATGGCTGTTACTAACCCTGCTATGACTGTTACTACCCCTGCCATGGCTGTTACTACCCCTGCTATGGCTGTTACTACCCCTGCCATGGCTGTTACTACCCCTGCTATGACTGTTACTACCCCTGCTATGGCTGTTACTACCCCTGCCATGGCTGTTACTACCCCTGCTATGGCTGTTACTACCCCTGCTATGGCTGTTACTAACCCTGCTATGGCTGTTACTAACCCTGCCATGGCTGTTACTACCCCTGCTATGACTGTTACTACCCCTGCTATGGCTGTTTCTACCCCTGCTATGGCTGTTACTACCCCTGCTATGGCTGTTACTACCCCTGCTATGACTGTTACTAACCCTGCTATGGCTGTTACTACCCCTGCTATGGCTGTTACTACCCCTGCCATGGCTGTTACTACCCCTGCTATGACTGTTACTACCCCTGCTATGGCTGTTACTACCCCTGCCATGGCTGTTACTACCCCTGCTATGGCTGTTACTACCCCTGCCATGACTGTTACTACCCCTGCCATGGCTGTTACTACCCCTGCTATGGCTGTTACTACCCCTGCCATGGCTGTTACTACCCCTGCTATGGCTGTTACTAACCCTGCTATGGCTGTTACTACCCCTGCTATGACTGTTACTACACCTGTTCTTCAACACTATCCTCAGGGCTTAGCACAGTTCCTGATACACAGTGGAAAGAAACATTTATTGAATAAAGGATTAAGGGAAGAAAGAGAAAAATAAAAGATCCTCTGATAAGATTTAAAATAAAGACAACAACAACAACAACAAAACAACCCAGAAGAAAAGCTAATCTAACAGCCCAGAAACCATTTTTGCTTCTCTTCAATGGTGCCTAGATGGGCAGGAAAAAGGGAAAATCTTTTTTATGTGCCGTAGGTGTTTTTTTGGTTGTCACTGTTTGTGTTTTCAATATTATTACCACTTGTTATGTGAAATATTTTATATGTCTTACGTTTAACAGCACTTGATAAGATATTTTTAGCTCCCCTCTTTATAAAATTTATTTCTAATCTGTATTGTTGAAAGCATTGCATATGTCTCCGCTTTTCCCTCATTGATCCCTTTCAGCCCGCCCCGCCCTGCCCCCAGGCCTTCACCACCCTGTTGTCTGTGTGCATGGGTTATGCACTCTGTGAGCTCCCTTTTGTATTAGGGAAACTGAGGTTCAGAGAACTTAACTGACTTGGCTCCAAACTAGAGCCAGCAGGAGGCAAAGCCAGGATCCCACCCAGATCTGTCTGGTTCTCACCTCACATCACCTCTCAATCTCCCACGGCATCGATTCTGGAGAAGTTGAGTTAACTGCGATCTTTGGCAGCTTTTGTTGCCTATGGTGGCAGAAGCCGCCCTACATGCAGAGGGGCAAGCTTTGGCGCAATCAGTGCATCTGCTCTGGCTGTAGCTCAGGCATTTGGGGCCAGTGGGGTGTGTGCACTGCACCTCCAAACTGAATTCCCTGTTTTGCGCTAATGGGGACCTGCCCTTGTTTCCTGGTGGAGAGCTGTGTGAGTTTGATATCATAACTTGTCTCCAAGTTGTGCATTGCTTTTTTCTTTTCCTTTCACAAATGTTTTAAGAGAAAGAATAATCTGAAGGCATTCAACGGGCAGTGTTACACTCCAGCCCTCGGTCATATTTTAAGCAAAACTTAAACAATTTCATTTTTATTTACACAATTTACTATAAGAACTAGCCAAATTAAAAGAAAATCTGTTTTAAAGTTGTGATCATCTCTTATAATTTTAATCAATATTAAATAGGAAACGAGTAGTCTTTTGTGTGATTTCAGTATGGCCATATGCAAAGTAAAGTAGATATTAGAATTCTTAATTGGCTTCCCGTTTATTTTCACACATCCCATCATTCTTTCGGTGGCATTGTTCCTCTAGTGCTTTACTCAGATTTTCCCACCTTCATGTGAAATAGTGCAAGTTGGATTAATAAGTATCACTTTAATTATTTGGAAAAGAGGAGTATATGCAGTGATGGGCTGGAGCAGGCTTGTACTCACCCCCAAGAGCTGATTATTACACTTTCAGGAATTTTCTGTTTGTTAAACACAGCCATTATTAAAAATCAAATTACATAAATGTATAATAAAATAAATTATATTAAAAACAAAGGTAATGTACCCTCAAAACTCATCACTTCCTAATTATTTTACCACATGTTACTTTGTTCTTGAGTTATGCACATCAGTTGTATCAGTATGATGGAAATACTATCTAACACTGTAGTATTGCACATGTCTCCCCAACTTTTTGTCTAGTGATGTCACACTGAGAGTGTGCAATTAGCTATGGTAAGAGTATTTATACCATGGAAATCGGCCAACACTACAAATCAGGCATTGATGGAAGCATTTACTAGTGCATTACTGAGTGTATAAACCATCTCATCTAGTAAGACTTGCGTTTTCTATGATGTAGATCAAATAGATTTTCTGGCTTTGTTGTGGGTTGAAAAGAAAAACATTAAAGAGGTCTGAGGGGAGATATGAGAATTCTAAGTCAGGTAATATGTTTTATAAATGTGGAGGAAATGTTAAAAAGCATATTTGAAATCAATAATTTATAGAAAGGATAATGACAGTCATTTTGCCTCTTCTGAGAGCAGACCAAGTATGTACTAATAGCTCTCAAAGCTGTCCCCTCCTTTCCATCTGCACTACTGCAGCCTTAGAAAGAATAAACCTTTCAAATGCAAAGATTACCATATTACCCCTCCCCCGCCAGAGCCTTTATTGCCTATCGGGTAAACATCAAATTCCTTAGCACATCCTATAAGACTGTTTTGGACTGGCCTCCGTCTATCTTTTCCGCCTCATCTGCTCTCACTTCCTCCTTGGAACTTGAGGTTCCAGCAACAATAAGATATTTGTAGGTTCACGAAAACAACATTAAATCAAATATATACATCAATTATTTGCATACACTATTTCTTCTTTCTGAAATCTTCCGATATCTTTGACTCAGCTCTAACATCACTTTTTAATGGAAATTTCTATAATTTCCCCAAAGTAGTTCATCAGTTGCCTATCAAACTCTATTTTAGTATGTAACACACCACATTATAATTATTTGCTTACTAGAGGCCCAGTGCATGGATTTGTGCACTGGTGGGGTTCCTCGGCCTGGTCTGCAGGGATCAGCCAAAACCAGCTCTCCGACATCCCCTGAGGGGTCCTGGATTGCGAGAGGGAGCAGGCCAGGCTGAGGGACCCCACCGGTGCATGATTGGGGCCAGGGAGGGACTGAGGGAGGGCTCCAGGGTGGGTCTGGCACATCTCGCCCAGTCCCAATTGGCTGGACCCCAGCAGAAAGCTAACCTACTGGTTGGAACATCTGCCCCCTGGTGGTCAGTGTGTGTCATAGCAACTGGTTGAACGGTTGAACGGTCAGACACTTAGCATATTAGGCTTTTATTATGTGGGATAGATCAGTCTCCACCACAAGACTGTATGAAGTCCTGGAATGCAGGGTTGTGTTTCCCCATTGTAAACCAATACTTGGCGTACAGTTTAATGGGCAGAAGAGGTTTGTTTGCCTAGAAGCTTTTCAGTGAGGCTCAGTGGGCGACTTGAGAGGGAAGAGAGTAATGGGCGGAGAGAGCTCTTGCCTTTCCAGATGCTCATCTCTAATCATTCCTCTGCACAAAGGTGCAGTCCAGTCCTCTGGAATTTCTTGTCCTCAAAGTGCTCATTTCTCAGCATTCTGTCTTGGCACACTTCCTAAAACTAACTGTTCCAGATTCAATTCAGGCATTGACTTCTCTAGGCAATCTCCCTTGAGGGCTCCATGGGGGGGTAGATGGTCTTTTTTTAAAAAAATATATTTTATTGATTTTTCACAGAGAGGAAGGGAGAGGGATAGAGAGTTAGAAACGTCGATGAGAGAGAAACATCGATCAGCTGCCTCCTGCACACCCCCTACTGGGGATGCGCCCACAACCAAGGTACATGCCCTTGACCGGAATTGAACCTGGGACCCTTCAGTCTGCAGGCCGACGCTCTATCCACTGAGCCAAACCGGTTAGGGCAGGGGGTAGATGGTCTTGCTCTGTGCTCTCAGGTAGCGGAATCTGTGGCATTGTATCTCACCCACTGGATGTAGTGATATCAGAGGCTGGGTTTTACACTAGCACCTCACAATCTCTGGCCAGTATTAGAGATGCAATATGTGCTTGCTGAAGAAATGATTGAGTATTAGCTGCCCTCTAGTTGTTCAAAGCTGTTCGTGTTCTGTGGCAAGGCACACGCTTGTAGAGATCTTCTAAAAAGGTTGCCTTAGAAGAGATCTGAGGTCTTCAGACACATTTCAGAAACAGTATAAGCCTTTGCCTCTATTTCATGAATACCAAAGTACTTCCTAAAGTAAAAGAAATGTTCATTCATTCATCAATAGTCAGGACCTTGCCTGGTTTAGAAAAGTTATTTAAATAGAACTGCTTCTGAAAAATCATAAAAATATAATATTCTTTTCCATTAGATAGCTAATATAAAAGCATTTCACAAAGCCATTAAGGCACAACAATAAACTGTCATTGTGAGGAAGTAAAAAGAAACACAATAACATTAAAAGTCAAGGAATAAATCACACTGTCATTCAGTAAGGGCCAAATATGGAGAGAGCTAACAGCAAAATGAAACTGTCCAGAGAGAGGGAGAGGGATAGTTCGGTGGGACACCGATATGTTGGTTGAAGGAATGTTTAGTATCATAAGACCATCAAGAAACAGAGATGAGCCCTGGCTGGTTTTGCTTGGTGGTGAGAGCACAGGCCTGTGGACCTAAGGGCCTCGAGTTCAATTCCAGGTCGAGGGCACATACCTGGGCTGCAGGTTCCACCCTCCACCCCCACCCACCCCTGGTCCCAGGCAGTGCACTTGGGAGGCAACCAGTTGATGTGTCTCTCTCACATCAATGTTTCTCTCTCTCTCTCTCTCTCTCTCTCTCTCTCTCTCTCTTTCTCTCTCTCTCTCCCCCCCCTCCCTCCCTCCCTCCCTCTCTCTAAAGATCAGTAGAAAAAAAATATGCTAGGGTGAGGATAAAAAAGAAAAGAAAAAGATGAAAACATGCAGTGGAAGTCTAAAAACAGTAAAACTTAGTTCTTTTTGTTCCCAAGAGACTACTCTAAGTGCTTCCAAAAATCATGTCACTCAAGAGGGAGTGAGTGTGCAGCACAAAAGGTTCCTGACCATTTAGCCGGAGTATGACAGTCCTTCTTGAGTGAAGACTCCATGTCATCAGGGCCAGGTGATTTGAGATGTGCCTATCATTCAATTCCCTCAGCCTCCTTCCCTCCACCCAACCCTCTCCTCCCCCTCATGTCTCCTGAGACTGGACATGATTTTCATGGTTAAAACCAGAGTGGGCCACCAGTAGTCCCTAGGCAGAAAAAAACATGGTTTAAAGTTCTGCAATAGGAGAGAACCAAGATGGCGGCGATATAGGCAGACGCGTCCCAGGTCCTGTCCCAGAGCAAATGGAATGAACAGCTGAAACTAGTAACACCCACACCGAATTGGTGAAATTGCTCAGCTGGTGAGAGGGTTTGCAGCCGGGAAGAGCAGAACTCCCCTGGAAAGGTAAAAAAAACAACCAGGGATTTGGGCAGGAAAGTTTGCCAGACCTCTGAGCCCAGAGAGTCGGAGGGAGACCGCGTGGCAGACAGCCGCGTCCCCTGGGACAGGCACAGCCCCTGACGGGGGGGAAAGGAGAACCGAGGGATTCCTGGCGCCGCCAGGAAAATTGAGAGCTGGGTTCTGTGACCGCGGAGGACTGAGCCTAAAGGGGGCAGCCTGAAGAGCTGACCTGACCATGCAGTCCCGGTAAGAGAAGAAGCTTACAGAAACCAAGCCTTCCCCGTTTCCGCGGCCGGCGTTTGTTTGTCTGTTTTCACTGAATCCTGTTCATGGGACATTTCGGATACAGACACTCACCTGTACTGAAGAGAGGGAGAGTGTGCGGAGGAGTGGAATCTGGGGAGAGACTGGGGAGAGAGGGGGAGCCGGGAGAGGTGGCAGCGAATTGAGTGCTGAGACACCCCTGAGCCCAAGACTGGGGCAGCCATTCTCTCCAGAGAGTGAGGCTCCTCCCCCCGGCCCCCAGGCAAGGAACACAGCCACACCCAGATTCCACCCTGTACGAGACCAAGGATTAAAATAACCTTATCAGTCCCTGGGAGTTAACAGGGTCTGGCCTATAGAGGGATTTTCAATCCCAGCAACAACATAGCGCCGGTAACTAACTATTACGCAGTCAGCTCTGGGCAGTGAACTTCCACTGGACAGAGAGGCCCTATAGCCCCAGAGGCCAACCCCAGAACACTGCCACCCAGAGGCTGACCCACAAACTGACTCTTTGCTAAACACAAAATAAGGCAGTCTGGGAAATAAATGCGACCTGCTTTAAAATAAGGACTGTGGTTCACAACACAGAGGAACAGTATATCGCAGGGAAACTCAACACTCTCCTGAATACCTGGAAGGTCTAAGGCGAGCCACACTGAAGAATAGAAGAACCGAAGGACCTTCACTACTGCATTTTTTTTTTTCTTTTTCCACTTTTTAACTAAGAAATCAATTTTTTTTAATTTTTTTTTCTGTTCTTTTTTTTTTTTCTTTTTCCATCACCTGATTTTACCCTTTTAATTACTACCTTCTTATTTTTTAACCAGTATTATTACTGCTACCATTTTACCATTTTTTAAAGTGCCATTTTATTTTCTCTTTATTTTATTTTGGGATTAGTGTTCTCCATTCTATTTTCATTGTTATATTATTGGTTGTTTCTAGTTTGCATTCATATCCAGGGAGCTGTTGCTGGAATTTGTTGGGATTAATGGCTGTTCTATAGGAGTATTCTCCTCATATAAAAAGTCTCTTCCCCTCTTCCACTTCATTCTCTCTTTTCGCTCTTTTTTTTTTTTCTTTTCTTTTCTCGCTTTTATTTTCCCCCCTCTTTTTTCCCGATTTCATTTTTGCACTCCTTTTTTTGGTCCCTACTTTTCTTTTCTTTTTTTTCTTTTATCTTTTTCTCTTCCTTCTTCCTTATCCCCTAATTCTCTTAATTCAGGTGGTCACCTTTATTTGGAGTTATTAATATCGTGAATATATTTGTGTATAGTGCCTGGTACGTGGTGCCTTGTTGTGTTGTATTTTGTGCCTTCAAATCAATGCAGCAGATCCAAGCAACAGCAACCTCCTGAGCACCACATCCTCTGCCGAGGAACAGCAGCTGTACGTGAAACCTCGCCACACCAGCCAGAAGAGCCACCACAGTTGTGAACAGCACCCACCAGAGGAGCTGCTGCCAACTGAAGAGCAGCAGCTACCACAACCACCCGAAGAGCAACCACAGACCAAGGAGTCACTGCCACCCAGGGAGCAACCACTGAACGACTCAACATCTAGATATGTCAGTGAGATCAAACATGGGTAGACAAAGAAACCCCCAAAGGAAAGAGAAGGAGGACTCTCCAGAAAAGCAGCTAAGTAATACAGAGGCATGCAACATGACAGATAAAGAATTCAGAATAAGGGTCTTAGAGTGCATAAACCGGATGGAGGAAAAAATCGACAACCTCTTCAAGAAGCAAGAAGAAACAGATGAAAAAATCGATAACATATGGAAGAAGCTAGAAGAAACAGATGAAAAAATCGATAACATATGGAAGAAGCTAGAAGAAACAGATGAAAAAATCGATAACATATGGAAGAAGCTAGAAGAAACAGATGAAAAAATCAACATCTTAAGTAAGACCCAAGAAGAAATGAAGAGTGATATAGCTGCAATGAAAAACTCCATTGAAAGTATCAACAGTAGACTAGGAGAAGCGGAGGACCGAATTAGTGAATTAGAAGACAAGGAAGCAAAACACACCCAAAATGTACTGCAATTGGAGAAAAAAATTAAAAGACAGGAGGAGAGCCTAAGGGAGCTTTGGGACAACATGAAGCGAAACAACATACGAATAATAGGAGTACCAGAACAACAGAAGGATGAACAAGGATTAGAAAACCTACTTGAAGAAATAATATCAGAAAACTTTCCTGAGGTGGGGAAGAAAAAAGTCACACAAGCCCAGAGAGTCCCAAACAAGGTGAACCCGAAAAGACCCACACCAAGACACATCATAATCACCATGGCAAATGTTCAGGACAAAGAGAGAATCTTACAGGCTGCAAGAGAGAGACGGAAAGTTACATACAAGGGATCTCCCATTAGACTGTCAAATGATTTCTCAACAGAAACACATCAGGCCAGAAAAGAATGGACTGAAATTTACAAAGTGATGCAAAGCAAAGGACTGAATCCAAGAATACTCTATCCAGCAAGGCTATCATTCAAACTTGAAGGGGAAATAAGAAGCTTCACAGACAAAAAAAGGCTAAGGGAGTTTGTCACCACCAAGCCAGCAATGCAAGGAATGCTAAAGGGACTGGTATAAAAAGAAGAAATAAAAAGCTCAGAAAGAAAACAGCCACACACACACACAAAAAGAAATGGCTACAAACAAGTACCTTTCAATAATAACTTTAAACGTAAACGGACTAAATGCTCCAACCAAAAGACATCGAGTGGCTGAATGGATAAAAAAATATGACCCATACATCTGCTGTCTACAAGAAACCCACCTCATTAGAAGGGACTCACACAGACTGAAAGTGAAAGGATGGAAAAATATCTTTCAGGCAAATGGAAAGGAAAAGAAAGCTGGGGTAGCAATACTTATATCGGACAAAATAGACCTCAAAGTGAAGGCCTTAACAAGAGATAAGGAAGGCCACTTCATAATACTAAAGAGATCAATACAACAAGAAGATAGATATAACCCTGGTAAACATATATGCACCCAATGTAGGAGCACCCAAATTCATAAAAAAACTCCTGGAAGATATCAAAGGAGAGATCGACAACAATACAATCATAGTAGGGGACTTTAATACACCATTGACAGCACTGGATAAGTCCTATAGACAAACAACCAGCAAAGATACAGCAATCCTAAATGACTCACTAGATCAGATGGACTTAATAGACATCTTCAGAACACTTCACCCCAAAGCCAGAGAATATACGTTCTTCTCAGGTGCTCATGGTACATCTTCAAAAATAGACCACATATTGGGTCACAAGCAAAGTATTCCCAAATTCAAGAAGATTGAAATCATAAAACCAGAGTGGAAAACTTGAGAGACTAAGCTAAGCTAGAGAAAGCATCTCTGAATAAGTCATGTTATGCTGGGTCCCTGTAGCACTCCTCATTTCTCTGGTCATCACTGGGATGTCTAAAACTGCTCCTGTCTCTAGCAATGAACTTGACCTGAGCGCCCAGTTCCCATATACTGGGCACACAGCTTGATAGCAGGGATATGAAGATGAGCAAGACACAGATCTTGCCCATGTTGGCGTAACTTCCAGAGGGCTCTGATAGTGAGGCGCTCGCTGGATGGCTGGTGCTACAGTTAAACCTCTAAGAGTTCCCCACCTTTGTATTTGGGTCAAGTGAAGGCTCAAGAGGTTGAGTTACCTGTCCACGGTCACACAACTAGTCAGAGGCAGGTTATTGCTGATGCCGTGGCCTGTGTTTTTACCACTCCACTAAGCTATCATCACAGGGTGGATCCTGGCAGGCAACCTGGTAAAGGTTAAGGAAAATGTCTAGGCTTTCTACTGGTCTGACCTGCTGTTACCTGTTCTCTCTGACACACTCATGCAGGTAAGTCTGAGTCCATGTTACTCTATTCAACCCAACTCCATCTCCGTGTTCCCAAAGGGGACCTCTTGCTTGGCACGCACTCTGCCCTTCAAATTGGCCACCTTCATCTCTCAAAGGCCCTCTCCAGGATCAAGGCCATGGCGAACATGGGTTCCCCATGCCCCCAAATTGTAGTGTTTTCCATTTTACCACAAATTCTAGGGGCCCTCTGCTTACTATGCCCCAGATGTCGGATATGCCCCTCAGTTTCACTGTGGAAGTCGGTTTTGCTTGACAGTTATTTCCCAGCTTCTAGCTACAAGGGCACAATGAACCTTTACAGACAGAAGTGAGCAGCCCACTTTCTGGTTATTGGCAGGAAGAAACGAAGCCCAGCGTACAATAGTTCTCAATTCCAGCAAATATCTGAGGGTGCTGAAACTGAAGAAAAAGTCCAAAAGTAGCTGTCAGACTATGAATTTGAAAGGCTTTTCAATTTCCTGAATTTTTTTCTCTTCAAGACCATGCAGTTCAGATACTAAGGATTTTTTACTACAAAGTGAGGGGGAGAAAGGAGAGCTGGGGGCTGGGGGTGTCCTAGGTTGACATCTTGGTTCTTGCACAGGCTAGCCAGTTTAGAGAGTCGAGAGCGATAAAACCAGAGCATAAAACCAGAGCAACTTGTAGTCTAGACAAAGGGCCAGACAGTACCCATTTTATGCTTTATGGTCATCTGGTCTCTGTTGAAATCACTCTACTCTGCACTGTAACATGGGAGCAACCATAGAGCACACATACACAAATGAGTGTAGATATGTTCCAATAGAACTTTATTTACAAAAAGTAAGGATTGAGTTGGCTTTGGCCCCCCTCTAGTTTGCTGACCCCTGGTCTAGATAAGAAGAGCCATGAGGAAGTGCCTTGAGACTGGGAATAAATGAAACATTGTGTACTGGCCTGGGAAAAAGAGGCAGAAGGACTTGGTGGTCTCTGCATGCTTATTAAGTTTAATATAATCTATGCATTGCTTCGCAGAAAGGAATGTTTGAGCAAATCATTCTAGAGTAAAATTGGGACTTTTAGAATACATTTAATGATTAAGATTAGAATAATGACAAAGAAAAAGCTAAAGGAGCTCATTACCACTAAACCAGCATTACATGAAATATTGAAGGGAATTCTTCAAGAAGAGGGAGAGGAGCCCTGACTGGTTTGGCTCAGTGGATAGAGCGTCGGCCTGCGGACTGAAAGGTCCCAGGTTCAATTCCAGTCAAGGGCATGTACCTTGGTTGCAGACACATCCCCAGTAGGAGGTGTGCAGGAGGCAGCTGATGTTTCTAACTCTCTATCCCTCTCCCTTCCTCTCTGTAAAAAATCAATAAAATATATTTTAAAAAAAAGAAGAGGGAGAGGAAGAGGAAGAGCAGGAAGTGGAAAAGGAGGAAGAGAAGAAAGATAAAAAATATGAAAAATAAATGGCAATAAATACATATCTATTAACAATAGAATCTAAAAATCAAAATAAACAAACAAGGAATCTAATGAACAAAATAAACTGATGAATAAAATAGAACCAGAGGCATGGACGTGGAACAGACTGACGAATCTCAGAGGGAAGTGGGGCAAGGGGGCAGGAAGAGATTAACCAAAGATCTTATATGCATTACCTATGGACACAGACAAAATAGTGGTGAAGGCCTGGGATGGGGTGGAAACCAGGTGGAAGAGGGTAGTGGGGGGACCTAAGGGGGAAATTCATAATACTCTCATGATGTCAGGTGGTACTTTATAGTATAACCCTATGAGAAGGGTACTATTGTCATCTCCATTTTGCAGATAATGAAACTAAGCACAGAGAGGTTAAGTAACTTGCTTGGGGTTAAACATATTGCTCTACTATTGTTTTAATATTAAGATCTTAATATTTTAACATCAAATAACAACAGAAAAGATACTTTGATATGAAATAGTTCTTTTTACTCATATGTGCCTGGTATATAATAGGTGCTCAATAAAATTTTGCTAAGTGAATGGCCTGTTCTTACAGGTGTTAGAAGGTCCTTTGGAGGACCAACAGAAGGTGAGGAGTGAATTGCACTCTCATTGTCTTTTTCTCCTAATGAGGGTAAATTGCACCACTGGAGCTGATACAGCAGCAAAGAGCAAAAGGCCCTAAAGCCAGTCTCCTCTGCTGCTGTTGGGAACTAAGAGGGTAGGAATCTAAGAGAAGAAAACCTGTTGCGCACAAAGCTGATATGCCCCAGCACTACCACTAGAGGGAGACAAAGATTCATCACAAATCTAAACTGGCAACTGCTCTTGAAACTGAAGGAAGTCTGCTCACAGTTTTCGGAGCACGAAGAAATAACTAAAGCAAAGTTAAACTCTATCTATCTATCTATCTATCTATCTATCTATCTATCTATCTATCTATCTATCATCTATCTATCTATCATCTATCTATACATACATACATACATACATACATACACAAACACATGTGCACTTATAAGGAAATGTAGGTGCATTTGCTGTGCTGCCATGAGTTATAAAATCTTGCAAAAGTCTTGTTCCAGCCCTCTAAGTCTGGGCAAAATATTGCATGTGGATATGCAGAGATAAGAATGATTAGAAAACAGAGGCGGCAGTGACTGTTGCTGCCACCAAACAGATGGAAGGGCCCGGACGGCAGCCAAACCACGTGCAGTGTGGAGAGGCCCAGCCGACCGTGAACTGAAGGGCAGATTGATTGACTGTAAAGACAGCCGTCCTTCCCAAGCTTGGCCACTCACTGGAATCAGCCCGGGAGCTCTCACAATGCCACCACCTGGGTTTCATCTCTAGGAATTCCGTTTTAATTAACCCAGGTGTGGTCCAGAGAGGGTATAAGACTCTTCAGGTGATTCTAACGTGCAGTTCAGGTTGAGAACTACTGACATGGACGTGGGATTGGATGGAGAGGGCAGAACCATCTGCATACTCCCTGCTTCCATGCAAAGAAGTGATGTGGGTTTTGCATACGAGTCACACAAATCACACCCTTGAGGCAGAGTGTCAGTGTGTCTTGGTGTCCTGCTTCCAATCATAGCCCAAGTGCTTCCTAACCCCCTCCCCTACATCAGGCCTGAGGTTTTCATGCAAGAAGTTCAATTAGTTTTTTAAACAACTACCTTTGGAGGGAAGGGGGTGGACCATTCACTCATTCATTCAACAGATAATCACTCGGCACCTTCTGTGTTGTGCTAGGCACTGTTCTAGGCGCCGAGGAGCAGTGACTCCGCGGAGTTGAAGGGGCCCCCAGCATCACTTGGCCTGCAGCTTCTTCCCGCTGCAGCCCTGGTGGAAAGCAGCAGTCACTGCACAGGAGGCCTGATAGGATGCTAGAGCCCAATAGGTCAGAGTTTGGAGCTCTTTAGATGAGTTCAGTGTGGCTGCTCCCCGAAGTGATGCCAAAAAAGTGATGCCAAGAATTTATTCATTCATTCACTCATCAGACATTTATTGAATGCCTACTATGAGCTGCGCTCTGTGCTAGATGTCAGCGATACATCGATGAAGAAATAAACCCTGCTGTTTGAGCACTTCCAGTCTAGCGGGCAGACAGACAAGCAGGCAGACAGTCCTAATTCACCTTTGAATGGAAGGTGGTGGGAAGCCACCTTCCATTTCAGTAGCTTGATGGGGAGTGCGGACCAGGAGGGTTTACCCCAGGTCCATAGGGGTGATAGGAAATGCTTGCCGGAGGAGAGCACAGTCCTTTACTCATTCTGCACCCACACCTCCTCGGTATATTACCAAATTTCTCCAGGCTGCAGACATGGAGAAATAGAGAGTAGGAGGGAGGGGGAGAGACAGAGAGAGAAACATTGACTGGCTTGCAACTGAGGTACATGCCCTTGACCAGAATCAAATCCAGGACCTTTTGGTTCGAAGGCCAACGCTCTATCCACTGAGCCAAACTGGCTAGGACCCAGAGCTTACATTTTTGGTGTGGATCTCCTCTCGACTCCTCTTCTTACTCTTTGTTGGCTAGTTGGGTTGACTCACTCTACTGACATGCATTCCATACCGCTCTCTTTTCCAGTTTGGAAAACTCTATCCCTTGATTTCTGACTCTCTGTGAGAAACATAGCAGCTATGGTGTCACTTAGGGAAGTGGCCCTTAAAAGCAAGGGTCTCAGGGCTCAGTCTTGAGGTGGCTCAGAGCCTTTGGTCACCTAATCTTTCCCAAAGTAGCCCTCTCTCGCCTTTTAGAGATTGGTTGTGGGATGGTGTTGATCATGGGCAAACTCAGCAGATAAATAGGACTATGGAACTTGATAATTTGGATCAGTATTAAAGGAAGAGAGAGAGAGAAAAACATTGATCGACTGGCTCTTGCACACTCCCTACTGGGGATCGAGCCCACAACCCAGGCATGTGCTCTGACCAGAATCAAACCAGTGAACTCTTGGCGCATGGGATGATGCTCAACCGACTGAGCCACGCCAGCCAGGGTTCTTATGATTTTCTTAGTAAGATTTTCCTTTCTCTAGTTTACTTTATTATAATACAGTATACAATACGCATACAAAATATGTATTGATTGACAGTATATGTTATCGGGAAGGCTTCTGGTCAGCAGCAGGCTATTAGTAGTTAAAGTTTTTGGGAGTCAAAACCTATATGAGGGTTTTGGACTATGGGGTGGTGGTGGTGGTGGTGTCAGTACCCCTAATGCCCTAGTTGTCCAAGGGTCACATGGCTAGTATTTAGATTCCGAAAACCCTTCAAAAGTAGTTATAGAATTACAAATCCAGTATTGCTTCACCTTCCTTTTATCTCAGATTGGGCTCCCAGCCAGGAGGGTCTGGGTGTACTGACCTGTCTCATTTTCTTGCTTTCAGCCCGTGGTAGACAAGTAATTGAGTTTCATCCATATACGGTCTAACAGATGTTCTTACTGCAGGAGCAAGCCGGTATCTCGCTTGGCTGACCCAGGGATCAGGAAAGTTCTGTGGCCACACTGCTGCCACCACGGGGAGTAGGGCTGTTCTGCTAGTGCTCGTTATTATTGTGTTTTATATTCAGAATCCAGTAGACTCTCCAGTGCATTTTGTTGGGTTAACTTTTCTTTTTAAATTAAAAATATTTTTGTTGTTGTTGTGTTTTCTCCCAAAGAGTTTAAGAGTAGTAAAACCCAAGCGAGAACTTCTGGATCCTAGCAACTCTGCAATGGTGAACGTCTCTCCTAGGATTTTGTGAGCACGGATACAGTAACTAAACTCGGGGATTTTATTTTCCTAGGAATATGAAATTCTAGTAATAAATAAATAGATAAAGTGCTTATACATGCTGATTGCTCTTGAATACGTTCAGTCACGGCAATGAATAGGAGATTCAGTTTAAATTATAACCAAATAAATGGTTAAAAATTAGATGCTGCAAAGTACATCTTCAGTGAAAACACTAGTTTAATGTGGCCTCAGAGCCAAGTGTGGCCACAATTAGCTTCAAATTAGAAACACACAAAAAAAGATTATTCCAGGGAGTATATTAGCTGATTTTAAAAATATGTGCTAAATGATTCATAAAACGTTCTCCCAGCAGCATCCTTTCCTGTAACATGTCGCAGACGTGGTTGTCAAGAATGCCTTCCTAGTGACTTACAGACTCCTCACCTCTGCTGAAGAGCAGCGATGCCATCCGCACAATGAAGAACTGGTGATGATGAAACAGCTTGTAGTTTTAATAACAACCCACAACGTCAAACATGTGCCTCCCTTCTCTATTCGTGTCAGATGTATGAAGTGTGATTTGAGAAGAATTCAGGGTTGAGAATACCTGTCAGGGCATGGTCAAGAGAATGGCCCGGTTCTTGCCTTTCCGAATAGGAAGAACACCAGGGCAAGGAAACTGGGCAACCTCACCACCTCACCGAGGGGTACAGCGAGGACGGATTTGCATAACCCTCCTCCAACACGCCAGCGTGTCAGCAGTGGTTCTTCTCTCTGCTGATCAGATCGGAGCCGTTTTAGAAGAGCTGATGAGCTTTGCTAGTTAGGAAGAAATTCTTGACACCTCATCTATGTTTCTGTTAGAGTGAAAGATTCTGGTAGATAATGTTAGAAATTACACTCTGGCTTTAAGCCTTTTTGCCTGTATTGAATTTTTCTCCAAAGCCAGTGGGGGCCTCCTTGTGGTCACTTTTGAAGGACCTCGCCAGTCTTTATCTCCTTGACCTCTTGGCAGCATTTCCAGTCGGCCATGGAGTGTCTCCTGATCGGAACACGCCTCTTCCACATGCTCTCTTCGTGCCCATCTGCCTGGCTGCTTCGAGTCTGGCTCCATCACAGGCTTCTTCCTTTTGCCGCTCCTCTCATGCTTGTGAGCCTTGGATTCTGTGTCGACCGTCATCCCTCTTGACTCCCACACTCTCCCTGGGGTGATTCTTCTGTAACTTACCTATTTCTGTGCTGACATCTACCAAGTTTGCCTTCTGGGCCTCAGATCTAGGAATCCACCTGCCTGCTGGGCCCCACTGAACGCCCCAAACTCAATGCTTGCAACAATGCACTATCTCCCCCAAGCAGGCCTCCAGGCACCTAGAAGTATCACCTTCGATTCCTCCTGATCTTTCCCTCTGTCCTCTCAACCAGTAAATGTTCAAGCCCTATTATTTTTTACAGCTGAGGAGCTCTGAAATCCATCCTTCACTACTCTTCACCCTGACTGTCTGGCTCAGGCCCCCAGAAGGTCCAATCTGTTCTTCACACTACAATCAGAGTCATCTTTCCCGGTGTTAGAATAAAGCACCAGTCTGATCAATTTATTTCTGTACTGAATAGTCCTCACGCCTTCCTGCTTGTTATAATGGTTCCTGTTCCTCTTTTCAGTATACCCTCTCCTTCCTATATCCTTCATCCTCCACCAGCTCACATGCTTTCTAATGCCACATTCACCTTTTGACCACTGCAGTTCCCTCTGCCTAAATGCACACTCCTTCAATAACCTGCCTAGAGCCTACACATCTACCAGATCTCTGCTTGGATACCCCTTCTTCCAGGAAGCCTTCCTGAATGCCACCTCCCATGTAAGTGCCCACATTATGTCTGCCCGAATATCTTGGACGTCTATGATTTCAGTGAATTGTTGCTCTGTACCCTAATTGACTCTACTTTTCTAGCTGCCCTTCCTGACACTAAACAGGGATCCATCTTTCTTGTTAATGTTTACCCCGCTGCCTGGTGTAGAGTAGAAGCTCAACACATTTATATATATTTTTGAGTGCATAAATTGAACCCCTGGGAGAAACTTTAACAAGTTGTAGGCAGGCTTCTGTGTGGGTAGGGAGAGGACAGGTAACTTCTACCTCTCACTGTCCTCTTACTTCTTGGGATGGTTCCTGCAGAAGCAGCAAACTCACCCAGAGGAGAGGTCTTCTTGGAACATCGCTTCACAGTTGGGTGAAAAACATTGGTCTTCTCACCTTGAGTGACATTACTCTGAGTGATTCCTCAGCGCAGGTAGTGAGGAGGAAACTCCAAGGGCTAAGAGCAACTGCTTTGGGGGGAAGTGGGTGTAGGCCAGCTTATCAGTAAATGGTTGGAAGTTGGGAGCACCCCTTCAGAAGAAGGAAAGAAGCGCTCCTCTCACGTGATGCTCATAGACCTCAGAAAGGAGAGAGTCTGGCGCGAGTGGAGGATGGGCAGTGGAGGCACTAAGAAGCCTAGGCCCTAGACACCTGGTTGTACTACGTAGCATTTACATAGTGCTTACCATGTGCTCAGCACCGTCCTAAGTGCTCTGCAAATGTTAATTCATTTAATCCTCACCACAACCCTACGGGTCAATACTATCACCATCTTCACTTCACCAACAAGAAAGCAAAGCACAGAGCAATGACCTGGGACACCCAGGGCTGCACAGAGGCCACTGTGTCCTTGGACTACCTCTCCTGGGCAGCTCTGGTGCCAGGGTAAAGTCGGGCTGTAGCTTTAACGACAGAATTCTTTGAGTTGTCACTCAAGGCCTTATTTATTCCCTTGATTCTTGAGAAGGATGGTTTAGTCCGAGAAATAAAAGGTTGCATACAAGTGAAATGTGGCCGGCGTGGTGATGACTGCATAGAGATACTAGGAGAACAAGATAGAGTCAACGGCTGTTCTGTGATTTCTCTGCAGAAGAATGAGCAATCTCCATTGGGTTGCTTTGGTTATCTTCACAGGAAGAACAGGTTGTACATTAATCTGATTCATTTCTTGATGACTGGCAGACAACATGGTTGTCTAAAACAACTGGACAATTAACCAAAGAACTTATATGCATATATGCATAACCCATGGACATAGACAATAGTGTGGTGAAGGCCTGGGGAGGGGGCAGGAGGGAGGAGGAAGGGGTCAATGGGGGGGATAAAAGGAGACATCTGTAATACGTTCAACAATAAAAATAAATAAATAAATAAATAAATAAATAAATAAATAAATAAATAAATAAATAAAATATGGAAGGCAAAGGTGCAATAGTAACCCTGAAGCAACAATCAGGAAATTGTCTAACTTTTACTGCTTCCATTTCTGTGGAATTTTAAAAAAATGTCTGTAGAGGTACATTGCCCCAAAATTTTAATAGTGTTTTAGGAAGAAATTGTAGGTAATCTCTGAGCATCCAGGTAGTCTTCCTGTATGGTGTCTCTTTACTTCTTTTTGTTTGTATCTTGGAAAAATGCCTCTTAGATTTTTAATCAGACTATGACTCTTCATTCATAAAATAAAGACATATTTCAAAACTCAAAAAAAGCAAATTAAATCATAACATACCACAATAGACTTATTAGAATGATTAAAATGAAAATCTAATAATACCAAGTATTGACAAGGATGCAGAGATACTAGATAACAGATACATTTTGGGTGGGAATATAAAACCGTAGGGCCACTCTGGCAGTTTCTTAAAATATTAAACATATACTTTTCATACAACCCACAAATAACTCCTGGGTATTTTCCCCCAAAGATATAAAACCTGAAAAAGAAATCACACACACACACACACACACACACACACACACACACACACACACGCAGCGTGGCCAGTGTGGCTCAGTGGTTGAGTATTGACCCATGAACCAGGAGGTCATAGTTTGATTCCCAGTCAGGGCACATGTGTGGTTGCAGGCTCAATTTGCAGTGGGTGTGTGTGTGCAGGAGGCAGCAGGTTAACGAATCTCTCTCATCATTGATGTTTCTATCTCTCTTCTGCTCTCTCTGAAATCAATAAAATTATATAAAACAACAACAACACACAAAATAAAACAAGTGGAGGAGAGAACAATTGTTCTTTTTTTTTAAAAAAGATATTTTTATTGATATCAGAGAGGAAGGGAGAGGGAGAGAGAGATAGAAACATCAATGATGGGAGAGAATCATTGATTGGCGGCCTCCTGCATGCCCCCCACTGGGGATCGAGCCTGCAACCGGGGCAAGTGCCCTTGACTGGAATTGAACCCGGGACCCTTCAGTCCGCAGGCCGATGCTCTATCTGCAGAGCCAAACTCACTAGGGCAGAGCAATTGTTCTTGATGATCTTAAGTGTAGTTTTGATCTGACATGTAGTAGTTCTGTAAAAAACACTGGTAAGAAGCAGGTAAGCTTTGCATTGCAATATTTTAACAGACAAAGCTCTTTCTCCAGTTGCCCAATCCTTGACACATGCTTGTATGTTGCCTTGGTGTGCATATCTGAGAATTTATCTAGCTAGTTTGGCACAGGAAAACAAATACAAAAATTTCTTTTGCATTTAAAAAATATTCTGCGACCCTTCTACAAATAAACATTGTATTGAGCATGACTTAAAATTTACTCAAACACACATGTTAATTTTTGTGTGGAATTTTGCCCAAGATTCACACTTATGTAATATTTACACAATGCCAAGTGCACACTTGAAAGGTAAATCAGTCAACCCATTCAGATAGTCTCAAATAGCCAGATGTTTAATATTGTGAAGGAACATATCCAGGTAATAAATGAGCTTATTTTTAACCTGAAAAGTTTGACATTGTGCCTGAGAAAATATTTTTCAGTGATACAAAAACAGGGGTCTTGCCACGAGTTATGGACTGAATTGTGTACTCCCAGCTCCCCCAAATTTGTATGTTAAATCCCTAACCCTCAGTACCTTAGAATGTGCCTATATTTGGAGATAGGAGCTTTAAAGAGAAGATTAAGTTAAAATGAAATTGTTAGGGTCGGCCCTAGTCCAATCGGACTGTGTTATTATAAGAAGGGGGAAATTTGGGCACAGATAAGTGGGTGCATGAAGGAAAGACCATGTGAGGACACTGTGCGAAGACAGCCATCTGGATGCCAAAAGAGAGGCCTCAGAAGAAAGCAACCCCACTGACCCCCCTGGATCTTGGACTTTGAGCCTCCAGAATTGTGGGAACATAAGCTCCTGCTGGTTAAGCCACACCTCCGTGGTATTTTGTTATGGCAACCCTAACAAATAAATATCCACGACACAGTGAACAGTGAGTGTGTAGAATGTTCAAGAGTTTATCAATTTGCTTGTCAATCTGTTTACTTCCCTGCTAATTTATAAATTACTTTCTGAATGGAAAAAAGACACTTAACATTGTTTGAATTAGCCCATCAGCAAGCTATAAAACTTTTCTTAAAAATAAGTACAGTCTTCACTCCCAGAAATGAGTTTGAAAACACATTTCCAGTGACTTTGTGCATTCCCACTAACTGATATTTTGAGAATAATCTGTGGTAATCTTGAGAAACTATGTAAAACTCAGTATTCTTTTGTCTTTTAATACACATTTTGGAAATGTCTACATTGCTCAGTACTATAAAACATGATGTCATTCTTTGAAAAATGTCTCAAAATGCATTCGGGTAATAGAATCCAGACAAGTTGAGAGTGGTCTTAATCATTTCATTACCTGAGAATCTTTACTCTCAAAAATACGCCCTGGCTGGTGTGGCTCAGTTGGGTGTCGTCCGTGCAACAAAAGATTGCTGGTTCAATTTCCATTTAGCCCACTGTTGTGGGCTCAGTCCCTGGTAGGGGGCCTGCAGGAGGCAGCCAATCGATGGCTCACTCTCACATCAATGTTTTTCTCTCCCTCTGCCCTCCTCTCTAACAACAAAAATCTTAAAAAAAACCACCTAGATAATGGAAGATGCTTAATAAATATTTTTTAAAAATATATTTTTATTGATTTCAGAGAGGGAGGGAGAGGGAGACAGAGATAGAAACATCAATGATGAGAGAGAATCATTGATTGGCTGCCTCCTGTACACCCCCCACCGGGGAGCCCACAACCTGGGCATGTGCCCTTGAGTGGAATTGAACCTGGCTCTTCAGTCCAGAGGCCAACGCTCTCTCCACTGAGCCAAATTGGCTAGGGCTAGTAAATATTTTTAAAGAATTCCTACTTTGTTCTTTGGGAAGGTAATGAGATTATTTTCCCTGCTGTCATCCTTGCAGTGGAATACATATTTCCTGTTACACATTTTCATTTTAATTTGACTTTAAGAAAAACTATTGTTATTGTAAAAGCTACTGGAAGACAAAGTCATGTTCAAGTAGTTACAGTCAATAATCAAACAACCAAAAATAACAAGGAGAATGCCAAAACAAAGCCGCTATTTTAGAGATGAACGATGAGAGGAAATCATTGATCAGCTGCCTCCTGCACGCCCCCTACTGGGGATCAAGCCTGCAACCTGGCATGTGCCCTTGATCGGAGTCAAACCTGGGCCAAACCAGCTACGGCAGAACCCAATAATTTTAAATGGAACTTAGAAGTGAGAAAAACACCACACTCTCTGCAATAGTGTCAACAATATAAAATAAAAAAAGATGAGTTTGTTAAAGTGACTAATTCAGTTTTACTTAAATAAAATCAAATTGTAAAATAACCAACTTATAACTGTGGAAAAATAATGTGTATTTCAAAACTGCTAAAATAAAATGTTTAATAAAAACATAATAAAACAAAACAAAAAGCACTAAACAGAATCAGATATGGGGGAGAAAAACATTCCCCCTCAAGTGTCATGAAGCAGCAACCAGAAAGCTTCCCAAATCTACATGTAAGATATGAAGTTCTGTTAAAAATAAAAACCAAGAAAGAATTCTGAAAAGAAGGGAATAAAAGAAGGGAATTCTGCAAAGGACAAAAATCAGTCAAGTTTCTAGAGGAAGGTATAAGGAATTAATCCTAAACTGCTGCTAAACTGCTTAGCTGGCAGAACAAACCTATTTCATTTTCTTTCTTGCTGCTCACGATTCTTTTTATAATTTGTGAGGCAAACGTAGAAAGTTTCTGCAGGTCTTGGGAAATGACACAAACTGTATTAAGTATGACTTTTAGGAAACCTAATCTGCTCCCATTAGATAAGATTTTACTATACTTGCTGGAAATAAGACTCATCTGTTATGAATTGCCCTACCTTTGCTTTAGGGCAGCGATTTTCAACCTTTTTCATCTCAGGGCACACAAGCTAATTACTAAAATTCTGTGGCACACCAAAACATATGTTTTGCTGATCTGACAAAAAAGTATAATTTTGATGGAATTACAAAAAAGTAATAATAGTAGTAATTACTTACCCTTTTTGCTCCAAAGTGACTGTAAAAAAAAAAAAATCAGAAGCCCATACTTGTATATCAGGATTTCTGGTACCAAGAATTAACCAATCAGCTGTATCCTTATTATGTGATATGACCAATAAGATGCAACTCTATTATATAACCTATGTATTTGTGGTTCAAGACAGGGCATTCACACTGGATGGCTATTGTGTTGGCTATTGTCATTTTCTTTAACAAATATATTTTTTATTGATTTCAGAGAGGAAGGGAGAGGGGAGAGAGAGATAGAAACATCAATGATGAGAGAGAATCATTGACTGACTGCCTCCTGCATGCCCCCACTGGGGATCGAACCTGCAACACTGGTATGGACCCTTGACCGGAATTTGAACCTGGGACCCTTGAGGCTGCAAGCTGACACTCTATCCACTGAGCCAAACCAGCTAGGGGGGCTGTTGTCATTTTTTAAAAATTTGACAATCTAAGGGAAAAGAGGTCAGTGTCTCTGAATAATCAGGTATTGCATGTTTTAGAAATTCTTGTGGTACACTGGTTGACAATTGCTGCTTTAGGGTCTTTGATAGATATGACGAATGAATGTAAAGAATTTCATGGTGACTTCTAGATCAGCAATGTCCAATGGAACTTTCTGCTATGATGGAAATGTACTATATCTTCTCTGCCCAATATAGTGGCCACTTGCCACTTAAATATAGGTAATGCTACCAATGAACTGAATTTTAAATTTTCTTAACAAAATACATTTTATTTAATTTTAATTAATTTAAATAGCCTCATGTGGCCAGTGGCTACCATATTGGACAGTGCAGTTCTAGATCCTTTTTATCCCTTTATCTGAAGGCCTCAGGCATCATTTTACTGCATTTCCTTGGGTTTTCTGGGATTAACTATTATCCAAGGCTTCTAGGTTCCCAGGGGATAAAGTGATCATATAATTGTCCAAACCTGGATACTTTTCGAGAGACAGGGAGTGTTACTCCAATTATGGTGAAGCAAGAGGCATAATCTGGGTTATCCAGGGCACACAAGAAGGCTGTTCCCCCCCCACCCACAAGGATTGCTGCTTGAAGATTCTATTGGGAAGTCACTGGACTTTTCAGACTGCTGTTACAGATCAGGTTTGAGCATCTCTTTGAGGCACACATGTCATCATACCATGATTTTCTTTGCCCCCAAAAATATTTACCAAAAATCTTTATAATTCATTTCTGCTTTCTGGTGACTTCCAACCATGAAGTAAAGCAATGTCTAATAAGAGGCTAAATGACCAACTCAAAACAGAAGTAGATAATCAATCATACTGATTTGAGTTTAGACCAAGTATCTGAATAGCTAATTGGGCTCATTGTTAACTTTTCCCCTGGCTTTTGGGTAAGAAGCCAAAGAGAGCCAAAAAGATCAGAGCGATTTCTTTGCAGTGTAGTCACTCAGCATTCCTGGATGGACACAACTTCTCCCAAAGGGGTTAAAGTGGGCAGGCTGAGCACGAGGCAGTTTATTTAGTCCAGATTCTGAATTTTCTGTCAGGAGTGGATCCCAGAAATAAGTTGGGTCCTTGCTTACCTTTCTGCCATCAGTTGAGGAAGCATATTAAGAGCTGCTTTTAACAGTTACATTTCAGCAGGATATGAGCAACTGCAGAATACTTCAGGGTTCCCATTTTTAGAACTCAACCTGTTTTGAAATAACCTAGAGGGCTTTTTTTCCCCTTTGACACAAGGTACAGAACATGGATTGAAACATCAAATCATAAAAATAATTTCAAAATTCCAATCCAAATGCATCTATACACTAAATGTCTTTAAAAGCAACCAAGTCACAAGACAGGCCAATTCTCATGTAATCTCACTGACATGCCATGGCTTTTCACATCCTGCCCACCTTTTGTAGCATACTTTATGTTGAACACAGTAGAGTTTTGTGTTAAGAAAAAATATTTCAGAATTTAATAGGCATGTGGGTGAATAGGAAAAGAGAAGGCAATTATTCCAGGAGATTTACCTGCCGGGAAAAGAATTTAGCTGCATAGTAATTCAAATAATAAAAGCGAGGTCTCTGAATCATTTTGTCAGAGGTTTTCCACCAACCTGATAGCTCGAATGACAGTTTTAAGTGGTGGGGTGAGGTCTTCTACAGATACATCACACTGGCATCCCTTTTCATCATATACATCATCAGTGCCAAGGGCGGTGTCAGCTGCAAGAGAAAATTCCCAGTTAAATGCCACCAGCAGCAATTTAAAACATGGTGCGGAATTTGTCTCACAGAGCAATAGGGGGGAACTCACAGACTAACCTTTCACATCAAGTATAAGGTCAGCCAATTGTTTTCCTCAATGTTATTTCTTCTCCTTTCTCTACAACCTCACCAATTTTCTGTCATTTAGCTTGAATACCCTCCTAAGCTGATCTCCACAGGGAAGATGAAGATGTTGATGCGCTGTCTTTCCTTCAGTGGTGATGGATTTGTGTTGAACCACCCCTGCTCTTTGCCCAGTTCTTTGAAACTAACAGCCAGCATTTAAAAACCGGTTGTTTGGAGTTAGGGAAACAATCTATGGATACTTAACTAATTGAGCTCTATCAATAGAGCTTGAAACCCATGACAATGACCCTGTTAGCCCCAAACCCTGAACAGGCAAGTAAGCCCTCAGACCCAAGAATCCTGATTTATCAGTTACTGCCTGACTACACAGGCAGTCCATGAGAGAGCTTGCTTAAGGCAACACAACCAATGCCGAGAGATTTTCAGGTTGGTAATAAAATCAGTTCCTCATAAACTGAGCAAATTAACTTTTTTTTTCTTTCTGAAACAAATTAACTGTTGGGTTAATAGCAAAGGTTGTAAAAGGGGGTAGGGTTACAATAAACCAAATTAGTAAGGATTTATAAAATTAATAAGAAACTCATATCATTGCAGCTTTATTTTCAGCAACAAAATATCAAAAAGAAATTACAGTTTTTGGAATGGGAGATGAGTGAAATAAATATTGGCAGGTTTATATAATAGAATATTAGGAAGCCGTAAATATGATGTTGACTATGTGGAATCCAATTAACAAAATAAACTGATGAACGGGATGGATCCAGAGACATGGAAGCGTGGAACAGAGTGGAATCTCAGAGGGAAGGCAGGAGAGGGAGGGTAGATGGGAGGTAATCAACTAAAGACGTTGTATGCATATACTTATAACTCGTGGACACAGACAGTGGGGTGGTGAGGATCTGGGGTGAGGGGTGGGGGCAGGCTGGATGGGGTCAATGGGGCATACGTAATACTTTCAACAATAAAGATTTAAAAAATTGCTAAAAAATAAATAGAAAATAAAAAATGGTGTTGAAGACTAATGATTGAAAAAAAAGTCACAATATATTATTATTATTTAAAATGTTTAAAACAATTTTTTAAATTGATTTTAGAGAGGAAGGGAGAGGGAGAAAGAGATAGAAACATTAATGATGAGAGAGCATCATTGATTGGCTGCCTCCTACATGCCCCCTACTGGGGGTCAAGCCCATAGTCTGGGCATGTGCCCTTGACCAGAACTGAACCTGGGACCCTTCAGTCCGCAGGCTGACTCTCTATCCACTGAATCAAACCAGTTAGGGCAAAATTATTTATTTATTTATTAAATTTATTGGGGTGACTTTGGTCAACATGAACATATAGGTTTTAGGTCACAAAATATTATTAAAGAAAAAATCTATATATCTATTGGGATTAAGCATAATTTTATTATTTTGCTTGGCTATATTTCTAAAATGTCTACAATAAACATATATTACTTTGGTAATAAAGTAATAAAAAAATCATACATGAGATGAGTTATATAGCCTCCAAATATGCGGCTAAGCCTCTTTAAATGCTGACATACACTACAGGACTAACACTGCTCTCTGTTGCCTTTGCTCTGCCCAGTGGTCATGTGCTAAGTCATGAAAGTTCCTTTGCCATGGGCTGTCCAGGTTGGGTTAAAAGTCCTGCAAGACTTTTGGAGGTCCATTCATTGAAGCAGTGCTTAATGAAAGGCAGTTGATGTGTCATTTAATTCAACTATTTACTGTGTGTTTATTCAGTTTATTGTGTGCTGAGAGTGGAGGTGGTGGTGGTGGAAGAGATGGGTCTTCCCAGCTCTTCTTCATGGTCCCTCTGGCCTGATAGTGATGAAGATGATGATAATAATAGCAGCCACTCACTGAAATTTATGCCAGGCACTTAGGTGAAGCTTCTGAAAGCATTAATTTTCTTCCAGGAACTCTGTAGGTTGTTGGTGATATTATGTCTAGTTTTTAGATGCCAAAACAGGCTCAGAGAAGGTAAGTACCTTACTTGAGGCCACAAAGGTGGTAAGTGTAGCTAATAAGTTGCAGAGCATGTTATTAATTTTTAAAATTTATTGATTGATTTTAGAGAGAGAAAGAGGGGAGGGAGAGAGGGAAAGAGAGAGAGAAAGAGAGAGAAAGAGAGAAAGATTTGTTATTTCATTTATTTATGCATTCATTGGTTGATTCTTGTATGTGCCCTGATTAGAGATCAAACCCACAACCTTGGTGTATCTGGATCATGCTCTAATCAACAGAGCTACCCGCCAGGGCTGCAGAACATGTTATTAAAATTCTGTTTCTTGAGGCTTCAAAGCCCTTGCCCTGGCATTATGCAGTGTTAGATGCATTCAGGGTTCAATAGTGGCATGCGACATGTCAGGAGAGGGCCGGGGGAAGAGCTCAGCTGGCGTGCTGCCTCTTGGGTATATTCCAGTTCTCTCCAGACAAGTTTGCCACTGGATAAGAGTACACTGATTAACTCTGTCAGTAGGTTCTGACTCAGTGATGACCTTGATGGTAGCTAGCCATTTTGCTTAATCAACCACCCACACAACACAACCCTTTTAGCTTATAACATCATGCCCAAGGTTAGATGACATTCTTCCAGGAACTCTTCATGATTTCTTCCTCTTAGCTGGTGAAGTAGGTTGAATAATGTTGCCTCAAAGTTCATGTCTACTTGGAATATCAGAATATAACCTTATTTGGAATAAGGGTCTTTGCTGATGTAATTAAGGTAAGGTGTCAGATGAGATCATCCTAGGTAAGAGTGAGCCTTAAGTCCAATGAAAGTGTCCTTGTAAGATAGAAAAGGAGAACACACAGGAGCACGAGAATATGGAAGAATAGGAGGGAATGATGGGTCTCCAAGCCAAGAACACTGAGCCTGGCTGTCAACCGCCAGAAGCCAAGGGAGGCACCTGATGGCTTCTCCCGCAGAGATCCCAGAAGGAACGGACTGTGGAGGCACTCTGCTTTGAGACACCCTGATTTCTCAAATTGTGAGTGAATACATTTTTATTGTTTCAAACTACCCAGTTTGTGGAATTGGTTATGCCATCCTTAGGAAACTGATACAATTGGGAACACTTTTCTTTATGGTTTCTCTTCACTCAAGAACAATAATTATGATGATAATAGTAGTAATATGTGCTTTTAAGGGAAATCTAACTATGTGCCAAGGACTTTGATTAATTGCTAAAAACCCCAGGAAGGACATAATATTATTAGCTCCTATTTTACAGATTATGAAAGTGAGGCACACAAAGCTAAGAAACTTGCCCAAGGACACATGGGGCAGAAGCAGAATTTACATCTGGGCAGTTGGGCTCTGGAGCTGCACTGTTAAACCTGGCTCCTTCCAGATTTGTCTTTCTTGCCCCTCTTGTTAGCATCTAGATTTCCTTCTCCTGCATTTCCTTTTCCTTCACATGGCTGTGAGCACCTGGCTGTCGTGGTCTCAGGTGAAGTGACCCCACAACATTGAAAAAGGGTCAGACTTGGAGCAATGAGGTTCCCAAGACCATGTGCTGAGCCAGTCCACACCCCAAGGAGACCTGGAAATACACATACCCTGAAACTGCAAGGAGACTGTGGGTGTGGGGGGCGCAGGTACAGGTCAGGTGGCTGTCAGAGCCACAGTCACCAGGCACCACTATGGAGCCCTGAGAGACACCCTGATGTTACCTACCCCAAAGAAATATAGAATCATGCCCTTTATCAGGATTCCCAGCAAGGAATTCAGGAGAGTATTCTATGCTGCCCTTGACAATAGAGGCATGTGACCTCTCTCCCTCATCTGAAATCTCGTGAGAACCACTCTGACATGGTCCCATTTTACACCTCAGAAAACTGGGGAGAATGAGAGAGGCTCCAGGGAGGGCAGTTCCTACTTGAAAATACAATACACCCAATCATAACACAATGATGCAGGTCCAAACAATGGAACAGTATAAAATACAGGGTCTTTTAGAAAAATTAAAAAAAAATTGGTCATTGGTCATTTTATTTTAATTATTTTTGTTAATCCTTACCTGAGGATATTGTTCCTTTGAGTTTTTTGAAAGAATGGAAGAGAGAGGGAAAGATAGAAACATTGATGTGAGAGAAACACATTGATTGGTTGCTTCCTGCTTGAACCCCAACCAGGGCCCAGGCCCAGGAGGAGCTTGCAACCAAGGTATGTGCCCTTGACCAGAATCGAACCTGGGACCCTGGTTCGCAGGCAGACACTCTATCCACTGAGCCAAACCAGCTAGGGCAAAAAATATTAATATTTTTAGAAAGAGAGATAGAGGAAGGGGGAGATAGGTAGATAGAGATTTGTTCCGCTTATTTATGCATTCATTGGTTGATTCTTATATGTGCCCTGACCCAGGATCGAACGTACATCCTTCATGGTATTGGGATGATGCTCTAACCAACTGAGCTACTTGTCCAGGGCCAAAAACAGGTTCTTTTATTATGAAACTTTAGTGCAAAACTTTTTCAGCAGGTTTACACTGTCACAATAAGCACAAAAGTAAAGATAGCGAAATTACATTTGCACTGACTGTAAATAGAACTGGGGACATCCCAAATGATGATGAGTTTCCTCCCAGCTTAATGCTGCTCCCCCTCAACCTTGTCCAGTATCCCAACAAGAGCTTTAATCTATCATCTTGTTTAAATACAGGACTGGGTAGAAGATGGGAGTCAGTCACCAACTGCATCATATCCAAAGGCATCTTATTGTGGAATTTTAGTATACTACCTAAACTTGATTGCTCACAGCACAAATTAAACTCTCAGTCTTTAAAAAATTTTCTTTGTAGGTTTAGTCAGAGCAAATGAATAAGAACTATATCTTTGCTGGCCTCTATTGAAGCCAGGGCTCAGTTAGAAGTTTTTTCTCCTTATTTTAAAGTCACAAAAATGGAGAAAATGCCATCTTTCTGCCTTGTAAATATCTTGAGTTGTCAATTTTCTTTCCAGTAAGGTTAACACCACATTAAATGTCTTTCTCATGATTCCTAGAGGATTAAAACCCTCTGTGAACTCTAAGGCACCTGGGTGGGGCTAAGTTTTCAGCCAAGGTTGGCTCTCACTCCCCAACCACGCATCTGGCTCTCTGTCCTGGCATTTGGGGAGAAGTGGGTTAAGGGAACATAAGTTCACGGGAACACTGACCTGCATAAAACGGAGGCATGCACGGCAAGATCCCTGTGGGCAACCCGTCTAGGGATGGTGAGCCCAACCCAGTGCAACATCCGTGCTGCAGAAAACCAAGTGTAAAATGCAACCTTTCATCTCTCCCAACACTCTTCTGTTTCCTATTAATTAGCAATGTTCAAGATTTGCTTTCAAAAACCTTGTTCCCCCACATTTTGGAAAAATGTGTCTTATGGTGTTTGGAAAGGACCACTGGGACCTTAGATGATGAAGAGGGAGGAGGTAATAAAACATTCTGGAAGCTTCTGCTATGTCCAAAGACCATTCTTCTGTTCCCATTAGATGTAGGTATTTATGAAAAAAAGGGTAGGTAGTTTCTAGTTCTTTCTTTTGGTCACCTTGTCCTACAGATTAGATTTCATTTTTACATTTCTTGATGAAATGATTAAAATAGTTTTCATTATTTATATTTCTTTTTTTAAAAAATATGTTTTATTGATTTTACAGAGAAGAAGGGAGAGGAATAGAGAGTTAGAAACATCGATGAGAGAGAAACATCGATCAGCTGCCTCCTGCACGCCCCCTACTGGGGATGTGCCCACAACCAAGGTACATGCCCTTGACCAGAATCGAACCTGGGACCCTTCAGTCTGCAGGCCGATGCTCTATCCACTGAGCAAAACCGGTTAGGGCGATTATTTATATTTCTTGATGACATGATTAAAATAGTTTTCATTTGAATCAAATGGGGAAGGTTAAAAAACCCCTCAATCCCCATAATGCCCTCAAGACCAATCATATTAGGAAACTGAGCGTTGGAATCCAGGCATTAAAGGTTTTTTTTAAAGCTCCCAGAGGAATCCACTTTGCAGCCAAGGGCCAGGACCATTATTGTAAGTGGAAAAATGATGTCCCTGGTTTCTCTCAGCCAGAGCTGAGGACTGTGTTTGGCTAATCTGCCATTGGATTTGGACTAATTCTCCATGTTTCCCCTGGTGCCACTGGTATGTTTTCCTCAGGAACAATCTATATATATAAAAGCCTAAGTGACCATCTGACTATTCGACAGTTTGATCGTTTGACCAGTAGCTATGATGTGCACTGACCACAGGGGGCAGATGCTCAACACACAGGCATGGAAACATGGAACAGACTGATGAAACTCAGAGGGAAGGGGGGGTGGGGCGGGAAGGGTGGGAAGAGATTAACCAAAGATGTTATATGCATACTAGAGGCCTGCACCAGTGAATCCATGCACCCGTGGGGTCCATTGGCCTGGCCTGTGGGGATTGGGCCTAAACTGGCAGTCTGACATTCCCTCAAGGGGTCCTGGATTGTGAGAGGGTGCAGACCATGCCGAAGGACCTCACTGATGCATGAATCCATGCACTGGGCCTCTAGTTTGAGATAATATAGGTACTTCACAAGACAACAGGAAATGATTGAGTCATAAAAAATAGGGAAAAACCCCCTGAGAAATTGGTGACATGGGAAGAAGTTTCATCATTTTTGTACTTGGCTCGAAGGCCTCCTTTTTCCAAATTCCAGCTGTTGTCCTCTATGCCTCCATCACCTGAAACCTCATTCTTTCCAGGCCTTGGCACTGTCCTCTTGGAAAAGGACTACTGGTTTTCAAAGACCTTGCATGTATATATGCATAACCCATGGACACGGACAATTAGGTGGTGAAAGCCTGGGGTGGGGGTGGGCTGGAGGGTGTTAATGGGGGAAAAAAGGGGACATTAGTAATACTTTCAACAACAAGATTAAAAAAAAAAAAAGAGTCACTACTGGTTTTACATATGAGTAGCTTACATGTTCATAGGCCAAGATCAAAAGGTCAAAACCTAGCAGAAAACATTTGTTGTCTGAGGAGGAATGATAAGGTCCCCTGTTTGCATCAATAGAAGAAATAAGAGGACAGGTGACAGCTTTGATCATGAAGACAGAAAATATTACTACTTGAAATAACTAATTAGAATGCAAAGAAAAATGTTTGACTAGGAAAAAATATAAAGAGACTTAATATTTATAATGGATAAGGAGCTTATAAGATTGGTCACAATCCAAAATATAAATGTACAAGTAGAGCAATCAGGAGAAACCACTAGTGGTGAAAAAGGACTGAAAACTATTCAAGCTTACTAGAAATAATAAAGAAATTAAAATCACGTGAAAGCATGGACTTATGCCTATTAATTAACAAAAGAATTATGAGTAATGCTAACAAAGATGAGGTGAATCTGGTATATTTTTACATTGCTAGTAATAATGTAAACTGGAACAAATTTTTATGCCAATAAAAAATAGAAAAACTTATAGTCAGCAACTTATAATTTTAAACCAGAGAAATTTTTTTTGGAAAATAATTTCAAAGAGAAAATAAAAACAGAAATTAATACAAAATAATATTGAATATAGACTGTAATTTAAAAAATTAAAAAAGAAAAAAAAGATAGCTTAGTACAATAATGTTTATTGAATTATTGCCTATTATAGAGAAGTAGTTATATATATTTCAACATCCCAAAGTAGGAAACTGTAAATTATAGTACTTGACAATGATGATGTATTATCTATATATATAAAAGGCTAATATGCAAAGTGTCCCCTCGGGAGTTTGACCAGGAGAATGAGAGTTCAATCACTTGCTATGACATACACTGACCACCAGGGGCTGTATGGACCATGGTGGGTGACCAGTGGTGGAGGCAGGGAGCGAGGGAAGGAAGAGGCAGGGAGGGGCGGAATCTGATTGGCCCTGATTGCATGAATTTCGTGCACTGGGCCTCTAGTATAGCTATAAAAAGGTAATTATGGATAGTATGTAATATGAAACTATTTTTAAATGTTCAATAAAATTAAGCTATGAAACGAAATATTCATGTTGATTATAACTATGTACAATGATATTTGAAAAGAAAACCAGCTAGAAGAGAATATGTAAAAGTGAAATTAGCTATACTAGTGTATGAGATTAAAAATAATTTGTATTTCTCTTAAAATTCTCTAAGAAATTTAAAGATTTTTTCCATTACAAAAGTAATATATGGTGGAGAAACCAAGATGGCGGCATAGGTAAACACCGGAGATTGCTGCCTCACACAACCACTTCAAAAATAAAACTAAAAGACGGAACAGACATCATCCAGAACCACAGGAAGGCTGGCTGAGTGGAAATTCTACAACTAGAAGGAAAGAGAAAAGCATACCAAGACTCAGAGGAGGTGCGGTGCGGAAGTAAAATACAGAGGTACAGAGGCGCATGCGGCTGAGGACACGGTTGTCTTTTTCAATCGGGAGGGAGTCTCAAGCTCTGAGCTCTAGTTCTGGGCGAGTTTCTGGGGACCCAGACTCATACGGGAGAAACTGGACTCTCTGGCATCAGTCGGAACTCGAGGGCAGCTTTATCTCAGGGGTGCTTGCAGCAATTGCCTGGACACTGAGAAGCAGGGCCTCTGAGGGCAGGACTGAGAGCAGCCATAACTGCTTGCTCTGCCCTGTTGATCCCCTGGGACCCCGCCCCACCCAAGGCTTTTGCATATGAAAGGCCTGGCCCTTTGCAATGTGATAATTACCTAACAAACTGCAGCTGGCCCAAGGCCCCAGGGCAACTTGCATTGTGTCACAGCTGACTCCTGCTGGATAGCCTCAGGCAGAGGCTAGATTAGTACCTCCTTAGAGATCCAGGAGCCAGTGTGCCCGGTGGTCAGAGTGGGACCATCCAGATTGCAGCTCCTCGGATTCATAAAGAACACACTCAGGGGGCAGACTCAGTGAGCACCAAAGCCCCATTGAAGCAAATCTTGCCCCAGAGGGGTGTCTCCAGCACAGAAGTTCTCCCAATGCAGACACAGCTGATTCTCACAGCCAATTGGCCTGGAGGTCAATCCCTCCCTGTGTTACCTACAACAATCAAGGCTTAACGAGAACAAGACTGTGCACACAGCCCACAAGGGGGTACACCAAGAGTGTCTACCTCAGATAATTTGGGAGGCTGAGCCACTGGGCCCTATAGGACACCTAGCACACAAAGCCACTCTATCGACACAGCGAAAGATAAAAATATGTGGAGACAAAGAAACAGGATACAAATGACAGAAATGGAGGAAAGCAAACTACTGGATATAGAGTTCAAAACCACACTTTTAAGGTTTTTCAAGAACTTTCTAGAAACCACTGATAAACTTAATGAGACTTAGAAGAAATCTAATGAGACCCTCGAGGTTGTGATAAAGGGCCAACTAGAAATTAAGCATACACTGACTGAAATAAAGAATATTATACAGACTCCCAACAGCAGACTAGAGGATCACAAGAATCAAGTCAAAGATTTGAAATACGAAGAAGCAAAAAACCCCCAACCAGAAGAGCAAAATGAAAAAAGAATCTAAAAATATGAAGATAGTAAGGAGCCTCTGGGACAGCTTCAAGCGTACCAACATCCAAATTATAGAGGTACCAGAAGAAGAGAGAGAGCAAGATATTGAAAACCTATTTGAAGAAATAATGACAGAAAATTTCCCCTACCTGGTGAAAGAAATAGACTTACAAGTCCAGGAAGTGCAGAGAACCCCAAACAAAAGGAATCCAAAGAGGACCACACCAAGACGCATCATAATTAAAATGCCAAGAGCAAAAGACAAAGAGAGAATCTTAAAAGCGGCAAGAGAAAGACAGTCATTTACCTACAAGGGAGTACCCATATGACTGTCAGCTGATTTCTCAACAGAAACTTTGCAGGCCAGAAGAGAGTGGCAAGAAATATTCAAAGTGATGAATACCAAGAACCTACAACCAAGATTACTTTATCCAGCAAAGCTATCATTCAGAATTGAAGGTCAGATAAAGAGCTTCACAGATAAGGAAAAGCTAAAGGAGTTCATCACCACCAAACCAGGATTATATGAAATGCTGAAAGGTATCCTTTAAGAAGAGGAAGAAGAAGAAAATGGTAAAGATACAAACTATGAACAACAAATACACATCTATCAACAAGTGAATCGAAAAATCAAGTGAATAAATAATCTGATGAACAGAATAAACTGGTGAATATAATAGAATTAGGGGCATAGAAAGGGAGTGGACTGACTATTCTTGCGGGGGGTGGTGGTGGTGGAAAGGGGTGTGGTGGATGCAGGAATAGACTGAACAAAAATTGTGCACCTATGGATGAGGACAGTGGGTGGGGAGTGAGGGCGGAGGGTGGGAGGGGAACCGGGTGGAGGGGAGCTATGGGGGGAAAAAGCAGAACAACTGTAATAATCTGAACAATAAAGATTTAATTAAAAAAAATATATGCTTTCCAAGATAGAATATTGGAAAACAATAAAAACTTTTAGAATAAAAAAAAAAGTCTTTCTAAGTTCTAGAACTTAAAGGCAACAGTTATTGCAATATGTTTCTTCTAATAAAAGTGTGAGGACTAGAAGTTCACAAGAAAATTTTATATTAGGATTTTAAATGAAGCATGTGATTATTCTATTTCATTATCCTATGGGGAGCACAAATGGCCACTATTTACAATGGTGACAACTAATTAATTACATCCTGTTGTGAATTACAATTTATTTCTCCAGGGTTCCTTCCTTCTGCTGCTGGTTGTGTTTCAGTTACCTTTTCCCCACGATCATTTCTAAACACTTTAAATACCATCCTGAATTTAGAGGTTCCAGTTTAGTCATGTGTTAGTCCAAAGGCAATTCCTTTAATCCAGCTAGGGGTTAGAACAACTGCTTGGGCCTTGAGGTAGTAGCACAATTTCATTTTGCTGTGTCCTTGGCTCAGGTCTCTTTAAAATTTCTGTTCTGTGCTTGATGCTGCAAACTCACCAAGAGACATTTTGGGCCCTCAAGACACTAATGAGCCCAGAAAAATACTCCAGATAATATATCTTTTTTTAGACTTTCCTCTTTCCAAATACTTTTTATTTTAACTTTGTTAAAATAACTTTATTTTATTTTCTCTCATTATAATCGAAATATTTGCTCTCTGCAAAAACTTTGAACATTTGAATTTTAAAGGAAATAAAAGAGATTGAGAAAAAATTCACATACTTCTAACACTCTGAGCCAAATTCTATTAAATTTTGGCAGATTTCCTTCCAGTCTCTTCTCCACTGAATCAACTGATGTTGAATGTCAAAGTAAACACACACTGAAGGTTGACCATCCTTGGTGGCCATGTGAGGGAACTTTATTCTGATAGCTCAGAAGCCCCCATTCAGGCTCCTCTTCTTATTGCCTTCCCATCCATGCTCCTGCTACAGCGGACTATACTAGTTTCTTGACGTGCTCTTTAAGCATGATTACCTTTAGACACCCCCACAGGGTACTGTCTACGCACCTCCATTCACTCTCTCCTTTCCTTTCCTTATTTTTGGCTGGCACTCTCTGGGTGCTGAATTTGCAGTGAACAGACTATGATATGCATACAGTCCAAGAAAACCAAGAGGCACCAAAAAACAGAAGACCATCAGAATATTTAGAACAAACCAATTAAGTTTCAGCACCCTTATTACTTTTGTGCCAGTTTGAAAACAAGACTTTTATTTTGTAGTTTAGCAATTACTTTTATTTGAGTTATCCAAAGCAAAGGGAATGAGGCGTGGAGGGCAGCGTGACAGTTTAGAGCCTGTTTCAGCTCTGCAGTCACAAGCCCTTCAGGACCCATCACCTCCATGAAAACCAGCCTGATGCCCAAGACGGACCCAGCCCAGCCTTCCTGTACTGTGCACAGATATCTCTTATGGTCCTTATTATAAAGCATTCCATTTGAGTGCTTGCAAGTACCCTTCCTTGTTCGACAGAAAGCTGTGTGAGGGCAGGGACCACGTCTTCTCATCCTTGTATCTATCTACCATCTATCTTCTCATTCCTGCCCCAGCTGCCCCTAGGACACAGTGTGGTGCAAAGAAGACACTCAACACTCGTTTGCTACATGAATGATAAAGGATTTCTCTCGGCACCACGACAGCAGCTCCTGTGACTTCAGTAATGTCTGGATTTAAGATTTTAAAAATAAATAAAAACACATAAACTCTGTGGTTGGGTAGACGGTCCTTCACTGTGTCCTTGTTCACTTGGTGAATCATCTCCTGGAAGTCAAGGGGCGAGTGTCTTCCCCGAAGAAGCTGTCAGCTGAGAGGCCGTGACGGCCCGTTTCTCGGCTTGGTGTTTAGAGGTGCGTGATTTCAGGGCTCTGCCTCGAGCACCTTGTGGCATGGAGGCATGGGCCCCTTTCATTAACGACAGCTGTAATTTATTCAGTCCTTACCTATGAACTGGCTCACAAATATGAACTGCAATTTAAAATATAATATTACCAGATTGGAAATATTATGCTCATTTTACAGTCGAAGAAACTGCAGCTCAGCAAGGTTAAATGGCCTGCCCAAGACACAGGGTTATTAAGGGCAGAGCAATCCTTTTAAAATTGAGATCATGTCTCTCTGCTTACAAGTCTTCAACGGTGCCCCATTTCCGCCAGGGTAAGAGCCCAAGTCTTTACTAGGCCTACGGGCCCAGCATGTCTGACCCCTGGCCACTCCCAGCCTGCCCTCATTTCCCATCACTCTCCTGCTTGCTCTTTTCCTTCAGGCCCCCTTCTCTACCCCAGGCCTCCTACGTGCTCCTTGAAGGAGCCAGGATCTCTCTCTGCAGGGCCCCCTTTGGGGAATGCTCCTCTCCAGACAATGTCCAGGCACCTTAGCAGCTGTAGGTCTCTGTTCCATGTCAGTTTTCCAGGAGAAGCACCTGGACCACCCTCTGCAAGGTCACTACCCCCTCCACCAACCTGAATCCCCATACCCTGTTCTCCTTTTTCTTTTTTTCATAGCACTTGTCAGCTTCTAATAGATCAAACAATGTACTTGTTTGTGTTCATTCTTTATCTTCCCTATCAGAATGTTAGCGCCACAAAGACCAGGATCTGTTCTCTGATGTTTCTCAAGCACCTAGGACAGCGTCGAATATTTATTGAGGGACCCGTCAGGGTGAGAGTGATTGATCATTCTATCTTATTGATGGCAAAGTATAACTCACTAGCTAAGCTGGATTTGGGCCTCATAGTGTTCTCTTGTGGCTGTGTGTGTGTGTGTGTGTGTGTGTGTGTGTGTGTGTGAGATTGTTCATGATTAGGTATATTTTGAGATCATACAGTGAAAAATATTCCAATTTCCCTCATCGTGTGTAATTTTTATAGGATTTTAAGATAGAATCCCTACCCAGTGCCCCATGAAAATATTTAAGAGGCAAAGTGAATGTCAAGTAAAAGAATAAGTAACTTCTACAGTAGAACTCAGGAAATGATGGTTGAATAAAATCATACTCTGGAATTTTATTTTTAGGTTGAAATGCAACCTGTAGGTCCAGTTTAAATTATTTTGGGTCTCTAAGTTTATAATCATCTACATTAATATAACAAAAAGGCAACCTAGACATATTTTTCTTGTCAGAAGCAGTGTAACACTAATAGAAATGGAAATATATTACAGTGAGATATAGTGTAGCTTCATATGTCACTTTTGAATATTCACACCCATGTGTTTTACCAAATGTCCCCTTTGTCCCAGTACCTCAGATGGCTAGTACTGTAGAGACAAATTGTGAAATTTTAGTCACATGAACATTATTTACTCAATTCTGAATCTTACGAAATTTAAAGTAATAGCTTAAAAGTGAGTTCATATTAAGAACTAGGAAATAATCTCATTGAATTCCCATATAAACAAAAGATAACATAAAAAAAATTTCTGATGCACCTCTGAAAATATTCCATTAAATTTTTTTCTAGGTTGTAGCATTCAAATGCTATAGTATTTCAAAAAATTTGATAAGTAAAATATTTTTTAATTGGAAAACAGTTTAAGTATTAATATCTGCAACATATATTGGTCTGACAATAATAAATCCTCTTGAGTTTTTAAACCAATATTCTAGTTAGAGAGATAATGTTAACATTTTGAACAGGTGATGAGCATAATATTTCCAATCTGATAGTATTATATTTGTGTATTTTTACCATAGTAGGTGCAATTTATATAGCAAATGTTAGCACAGTTGAGTTACAGATTGATAGAGATTGCATTTAGCTGTGCTTGCTGTTTATTTTACTTTTCGTGTTATGATATTCTTAACATGGAATAGAAAATTTGGGACCCGGAATAAATAATCCCAATATCCTGAATATAAATAAAGAGGCACATTTGAATACACTATCAGAGGAAGTGCAGCTTGTCTTTTTTCTCTTTTTTTTTAAAAAGAGTTATTAGGTCTAGAGTTTTCTGTGAATACCACATTCTGAAAAAAATGGTCCCATACACCTTTAAGACTCCCTCAGATCCATGGAAGACTTTCAAAGTAAAGACAAGCTACAATATTAAGTGCCTTGTATGGATTTGACTGCTTCGTTGTTGGCATGGCCTAGTAGCGGTTTTTAAAATTTTTAATTTCCATCCACAATAAGAAAGGCACTTAATATTGTGACCCAACACACCGACACACACACACACACACACACACACACACACACACACACACACACACACACGAAGGACATTCTTTTCTGGGTTAAGATGGTAGGTTTACCACACACATATAATTTTGATCTCTCTGAAAAACCCACTAAAACTATAGTGATGAGAAACTTTTAAAAAAGACAAACTCAAAAAAGGATAGAATGGGAGAGGAGGCAGTGACACCATAATTTTGGAAGTGGGAAAGCAGATGGACAAGTTAGGTAACTGACTAGCTGATACCAGAGAGAAAATCCTATGCCAACACTGGGAAAAGCTGAGAAACAACAAAATTTACACTTCAGAAAACTCAAAGGCCTCCGGAATTGGCAGCACTAGGGACCTCTGCGGATAACAAGGAAGGTCGCGTGCAATCTGCCCCACACCCTTGGGCATATGCATCTTTCCTTTGCCAGCAGGGGACTGACTGGAAGTCTTTGGAAGAAGGGTTGAGGATGGGTATTACACCAGAAACTAGTGCACCAAGTGACCTCATGCAGCATGAACGTGGAGACCTACTGGCACCCCATCACCATGTAACAATGGCGGCAGGACCGTTCCCCTCCAGTTAGGAGTTTGAATCAGAACTCTCAATGGAATCTGAACAGCCCTCCTCCCCCTTCCCCAAAAGAGCTACATACACTGACACCAGTTTTCTAAGAAATGGCTGACCCAGATCAGCCTATGGTAAAGATCAAAGTTGTTGATTGGCTTCAACCATGTGCTTAGAAATTCCAGTCACCCTTGTCATCTTCCACACTTCATTATGAGGAGACATCCAAAGTTTACTAAATATCTAAGGAAATCTTCCCATACAACGACAGAGATAAAAATGAACTGGAAGGAAACAGAAATGAAGGAAACAAAACTTCAAAATACTGTCATATTAATATCTTCACAGAAATAAGGCAAGATGCTATATCTATGAAACAAAACCAGGAAGCTAAAACAGAAGGACACTTAGCAAATGACAGCAACAATAACAAACCTTAGAAATGATAGCAGAAATACAAATTGGAATTAGAGGTTTGGTTGATAAAGTTGGTCAAAACTCCTAGAAAGTAGAGCTAAAAGGTACACAACAAAATCAGAAATTTAAATTTATAATTGTAGAGTCACATGGAAAATAGGAGAGAAAAGACAAGAAAATCTAAGTCCCAGTCCACAAGCCCTACCTCCCAATAATGGCTTTTTGTAAGAGACAACAGAGAAAAAGAAGGGAAGAGATCATTAAAAAAAAAAGCAATAACATATTCCAGAACAGAAGGTCATGAATTACCAATTTGAAATGACCCCTTGAATATCCACTGTGATTGATAAAAATACACCCATACCAAGAAATATCATTATGAAAATTCAGAACACTGGGGACAAAGAGTGAATGCTACAGCTTTTAAAGAGAAACAAACAAACAAACAAACAAACAAACACCCCCGCTGCTCATATAGAAAAGTCAGAATGGCTTTGGATTTAACAACAATACTGAAAACAAGCGCACAGGGTGCCATGCTTTCAAAGATGTGAAGGGACATTATTTCCAGCCTAAATTCTATACCAAGCCAAACTATCAAGCAGCATGAGGATGGGAAAAAAAGCCATTTCCAGACATGTAAGGTCTCAATCAATTTTGCTTTCCTTGAACTTCTTGTCAGGAATGTACTGGATGATGTGCTTCATCAAAATGGGAAAGTTCACCAAGACAGAGGAGACCGAGGCACGGGAATCACAGGATGATGGTGAAGGAAATGCCCTGTGTGAGCACAGTTCTCCAGGAAGATGGTAATCGGTCTGGGTAGGACCAGTGTGAATCAGGGGCCAGGCACACTGACAGCTTTCAGGATCACACCTGTCATCGCATCATCTTTTTGCCTGAAAAATACTGAAGTTTTATTTTCTGAAATAAGAATAAATAAAAAAAGACAAGAACATGAGATCCTGTAAACTGGGAATTCAATCCAGAAGAAAATAAAAAATTCAAAAGATAAGGGCTGTGCAGCAGGCTTGGAGGGCAGTCAGCTTAGCCAAAAAGGGGGTGGAGGTTTTCAGGATGGATTCTCTAAGAAAAATCACAATGAAACTGATAGGTGACCTGATACAATTGACTTTGTGGAAAATTTTGCTGAGATAGTTTTGGAAGAGGTGGGAAGAATTATGAAAGCGACAACAGCAGCAATGAGCAGGGCGTTTATTTACTACAGGAAAAGCAAAAAAACTTGTAGTACAATATAACACACCATGTGGACAATGAATTTTGACTTATGGAAAAATTGTAAAATGTAGATTAGAAGGATCGGAGGGTCTATAGAAGGGAGAGAGTAAAAAAAAGACCTGACTCTTCACTTAGTAGAATTGGGATTAAACAGATAATGTTCAAAATTGATTAACCAGAAGTCAGCTATACACACATACTATTGAGAGATACATCGATTGGTTGAGGGGATGGAGCCTGCAACCGAGGTACATGCCCTTGACCGGAATCAAACCCACAACCACAACCCTTCCGTCTGTGGGCCGACGCTCTATCCACTGAGCCAAACTGGCTAGAGTGATGCACACAGTCTTTCCTGCCTGGTGCACTTCCTGAGTTTTTACTTCTTTTCAATATTTCTCCTCCTCCTTCTCCAACTTCGTCAATCCTATCTCATTAACAATTCTATCTCAGATGTTTTACAAAAATCACCCATTGCTCTTTGACATGAAGGATAAAATATCTTTTTTTGTCCTAAAGTTTATTAAAAAATATTTTTTATTGATTTCAGAGAGAGAGAGAAAAACATCAATGATGAGAGAGAATCATTGATCGGCTGCCTCCTGCACTGGGGATTGAGCCCACAACCTGGGCACGTGCCCTGACCTAGAATCAAACTGTGACCTCCTGGTTCATAGGTCAACACTCAACCATTGACTCACACCGGCCAGGCTGTCCTGAGCTTTCTTATTGCTCTCTTTTCACATTTTCCCCTACCAGATGGTACACAGAAATGCACACAGGTTGCAATCGATTTAACTTAGAGTCCTACAGAACAGTAGTCCCCCTTCATCTGAGGGGGTACATCCCAAGACCCCAGTGAATGCATGAAACCTTGGATAGTACCAAAACCTATATGTACTATGTTTTCCACATACATACATACATACACGCACTTTACCATTTCTCTTTGGCATATCCAAATTGCCAGCATCATTTCTCTTGAGCTCTGGGGTCATTATTAAGCAAAATAAGGGTTACTTGAACACAAGCACTGTGATACCACAACAGTCTACCTGATAACCTAGCTAGGTATGAAGTGACTAACAGGCCTGCCAACCACAGAAAAACTTGGTTACCACAGGATTTAAAATAGTACTCTAACCATGTTTATCAAATGCACTAACCAGCACTCTTTTGATCTGGCAAACTTGATTTTTATTGTGTTCATTCTCAGGCTTGCTAATTAGAAATACTAATAGACATTAATGAGGATTTTACTACTAAGACACTTCTGCACTTTCTCTTTAAGGCCAAAGTTCCCACTTACACTGATTGAGTAGGTAATTCATGCATTATCAGCATTTTAAATTATGTTAATTATAATACAAAGCTCTCTAAGGTTCTTTACTCAAGGTTTTCAAATATGCTTCCTGGTTAGCAGAAATGCTGGCAAAATTTCATAGAAGATAGTTCATGACACTTAATTAAAAGGAGTCTTTCTGTTTTGAATGATGATATGAAGCACTAGAGAGTTTTCAAAAATAATTAACATTGTCTATAGTGCTAAAATTGCTGATCACATTTTAATAATAGCTTAGGACCTGCCCATAAGGTAAAGAGGAAAAAAGATAAAACCTTTTTTCTTTCTTCTTCCTTTATTTTAGACAGAGAAAAGGGGGGGGGGGAGAGAGAGAGAGAGAGAGAGAGAGAGAGAGAGAGAGAGAGAGAGAGAAAGAAAGAAAGAAAGAAAGAAAGAAACATCGATGTGAGAAACATAGATCGGTTGCCTCCCTCACACACCCTGACAGGGGATGGAGCCCAAAATCTAGGTATGCGCCCTGACTGGGAATTGAAACTGTGACCTTTTGGTATCTGGATGACACTTCAACCAACTGAGCAACCCAGCCAGAGCTTTTCTTTCGTCTTTTAATTTTATGTGTTACTATATTATCTATCTTTATTCAAATGGGAACACTGAAGTATGTTTTCATGTGTTCTTTTAAAATTACTGTAATGCAGGAATTTCAGTTCCTTTTTAAAAAGTCAATGGTGTGCTCAGTTGGTTGAGCGTAGTCCCATGCACCGAGATGTCATTGTTTTGATTTCTGGGCAGGGTATATCCTGGGGATGTGGGCTGATCCCCAGCAGGAGGCTGATGTTTCTCTCTCCCTCCCTCTCCCTTCCTCTCTCTTTAAAAAAAATCAATAAAAATGTCTTTTAAAAAATCACTCAAATACGCCCTTTATTAAATATCTCAGCAGCCTGTGATTCAGCAACAGACATTTTTAATTGTATCATACTTCATGCTTCAGTGATACATTTTATTTGTGTGTGGGCTTTTCACAATCCCGAAGCAATTTTCATCACTAAGGTTTAATGAATTGACCTCTGGATAACTAAACAATAAATCATTTACTTGTTCATCAGCTGTTCATCATTCATTCACAATAAATATTTTTCTCAGCAACTATTATGCTTCATGCATTGTGCTGTCAACTAGTGAACCAATGCCTCTCCTCCAGAACAAATGAACTATTTGTCATCTTTAATAAAGGCAACGATCCTTCAAACCCTCATTCTCTTTGTGATTATATAAATTATTCAACAAGAGGATTCCTAAAACTCAGTCTAACGAATAAAGGGAACAATTTTGCATGAATATTTATTTATTTAAAATAAATCTTTATTGTTGAAAGTATTACATATGTCTCCTTTTTTCTCCCATTGACCCCTTGTAGCCCCCCTACCCCTAAGTCTTCACCACCCTACTGTCTATGTCCATAAGTTATGCATATGTGCATATAAGTTCTTTGGTTGATCTCTTCCCACTCACCCACCCACCCCTTACTTCCTTCTGAGATTCCCATAGATAGGAGTTGCCATCAGTTACTGGAAGAAGGGAAGATGAAAACATGTAAATTAATCAAGCCTAGCCCTTTAACTCATGAAAATTAAGGCAGAAATTAGCATTAATGAATTAATAAATAATAGCAATCCATTCAATTTATTGAGTATCTATTCTCAATAATAGATATTATGCTGGGAATTGTACAAGGATTTTATTCATACTGTCTGTCATACTACTTTAATGATAGATAGATAGATAGATAGATAGATAGATAGATAGATAGATAGAAAGAGAGAGTGAGCCAGCACCGGTTTGGCTCAGTGGATAGAGTGTCCGCTTGTGGACTCAAGGGTCCTGGGTTCGATTCCAGTCAAGGGCATGTACGTTGGTTGCGGGCACATCCCCAGTGGGGGGTGTGCAGGAGGCAGCTGATTGATGTTTCTCTCTCATTGATGTTTCTAACTCTCTATTCCTCTCCTTTCCTCTCTGTAAAAAATCAATAAAATATATTAAAAAAGAGAGAGAGAGAGAGTGCAATGAGGATCAGTCACTTGCCTCATCTCACTCAACCTAGTGAGGGAATGAGAATTTGTAACAAGTTCCAGTTAATTTCAAGACTTTTTCTCACCACTGTGTCGAATTAATTCAATTTTCGTAAAAAATTCCTTGAGGACTCACCATATTCAAGGCACCAACTCTTTCCAATACAACAAAAAAAGACATACAACTCCCAGCTTTGTAAAAACACAAAATGACTTTTGTAGGCTTTTGTAGTTCCTCTAGTAAATCATCTAAATGTTTGTAATCAACACAAGGTAAATTCATAGTCTAGCAGGGCTGCCGTTATTAGAACAAATGTTCTGGTAATCCTAGCAAAGCCAGGCAGTTATAGCAAAGCAGAGGCCAACCACACGTGGATAACTGACACAGACATTGATCTGGGGCTGACAGCAACATGTCAGACACCCGCCTTGCACAGCACAATAACTTAGCTAGGTCAAATTAGAAGAGATCGATGGATTGCTCTTGCCATTCAAGACCAAGACAGACAGTACTTCACCTTAGGGAGAAACATTCTGAATCAATGAGAAAGAGACTTAAAAAAAGTATTTAATCTTATTTTCAAAAGGATGAGATCTGTCTTCTTTGAATCATATTGAGAGACATATAACCTCAATCAAAGCAGTCATGGTTTTCAATGTCTGACAAACTGAAGAATCACAAATCTGCATTATTTATCAATCAAATCTTTTGGAGAATTTGAAATAAACCTGAATTTTTTAAATCAATTTTCAATTATTGTTAGCTTATCAATAATACTGCCAGGAAATGCCAATGTGTAAACCATTTAGACTAGACTGGCAGAGATGGCAATGTTTTGTTGCTTTAAAAAAATGAGAATTGCTGGTGCATGACCTTAATTGACACTTGAAGGGATAGGGAGAGAATATTTATAGAGTAAATATAATGACAGAGGCATGCCTTGAGCAGATTTGCCATGTTAACTGAAAAAGAAGATAAATTATTTGACTAATAGTAAACTTACAGCTGATTTAAACCAAGTTTCACTCATTCAATTATTAGTGATGAGACTTACAAGAAAGAAAACATGCTGAGGAGCATGGTCAAACATAAAGAGCTTTGGAATTATATCTAAATGCAATTTCAAACTCCAACTCCAGCATTTGGACTGAGCTACATGAAAAAGTTATTTACATTTTCTTCTGGATCTCGATTTTCTTATCTGCAAAATGGCTATGTCGGCATCAAATGAACCAATAGAAAATGCCTAGTCTGTGCCTGACAATATTAGGTGCTAACAATACTATTTTCCTTCCCTTTCCTTCTTAGACTCAAGAAGTGAAGGAAACTACAGGGAGGAATAAAATGTGAATCAGACACTAACACATTGGCTCATAGAACCAACATAATATTGCAAAGAGTAAAAGCAAATAAGCTACAAATGACTGTGGTGGTGGATTGCAGTACTGGCCACAATACTTGCAGCTCCTCACCTTAAGAGGCAGAGCCTTTTTCTCCACTCCTTGCATTTGGGCTCTCCTTGTTATTTGCTTTGACCAGCAGGATCCCGTGGACATTACTCTGTGAGAGTTTAAGCCTGAGCCTCAATAAGGTGTTCTTTATTACTCTTAGAAACCCACGACCACTATGTGAACCAGTCCGATTTACTGGACTGAGAGACCACATGGAACAGAGAAGAGTCAGCCCAGCTGAGGCCTCCTTAGGCCAGTGAGCCCCCAGGTAACCCAGTAGCTGATCACAGATGTATGAGCTCAGCCATGACCAGAAATACTGCCCAACAGAATTGCTGTTTTAAACCAATAAATATGGGGGGAGGGAATAGTTTTGCTACAACAGATAACTAATCCTATATAATAAAAGCCTAATATGCCAAATGTCTGGTCATCTGTTCAACCAATCAAAGTGTAATATGCTAATGATATGCTAAGGCCACTCAACTGCTCGCTATGATGCACTGACCACCAGGGGGCAGACAGTCAACTGGTTGATCAGTCACTATGATGTGCACTGACCACCAGGGGACAGACACTCTGACCGGTAGGTTAGCTTGCTATTGGGGTCCAGTTGATTAGGACTGAGCGAGATGGGCCTGACATGCTCTGGAGCATTCCCGAGGTCCCTCATCAGCTGGCCAACCTCCTGCGTCCCTCCCTGGCCATGATAATGCACCAGTGGGGTCCCTCAGCCTGGCCTGAGCCTTCTTGCAATCTGGGCTGAGGGACCTCCCCACTCTCCCCCCCCCGCCCAGTGCACAAATTTCATGCACTGGGCCTCTAGTATAAATATAAGAAGACACGAGGTCATGACATTTTTCAACCAAAATAAAATCAAGGGAACATAGGTTCAAAACAATTTTGGGAAAGATTAGTCACCGACGCCAACAGAATGAATGATGTGGTATAGCAGTTGCTACTGCATTAGATTAATGAAAGATGCAAATTTCTCACCACTGGGAATTAAGAATTTCATGTGCAAATGAATCTTTGTAACTAGAGATACAGAGATTAATTTTCCCCAGTTAATATTCTTCTGAGGTTTCCTATATTTTTGGAATCCAGGAACTGTTGTTATGCATTGCACATGGCAACAGAAGAAAAAATGTCAAGAGAGGAAATGCTGGTAAAAATTAGACATTGACAATAAAATAAAAGGAATTTGGGACAATGTAAGTGAGTTTCATGCTGTAAATAGCAGGAAGCAAAGCCTGGGTAACATGTCTTTTTCCATCCATTGCAGAAAATGGATCCTGGCCTTTCCCTAACCTTTTTTCCTCCTTCTTTACCAAGTAGAGTACACCATGAAAGTGATTAAATATAATTTTAAAATTGTGTCATATTGGTTTCTCTTTGTGAAGCAGACAACTAAGTGTGCCTTTGAAGGAAATAACCTGGGAAGTACAAATGAAAAATCACCATGCAGCTGCAAAGTGCCTCTCAAATACAGGCTAAATTCCGTGATTTGTGCAGTTGTTAACTTTGTGCTTATTTTGTGCAAATTTTAGTGGTCACCCACAGGTTATTTCTGAAGAGTGTAAAGTCTGAAGAGTGAGGAAGATGCTTTTTGTTCTTCTCAGTTTCAATCAATATTGTAACTGGGGTGAGGCTGGGTAGTAAAACGTATAGATAGATGGCAAGTTCTTTGAGGTGGCAGTTATCACGTCGACTCACTTTATCCTCATTAGTGTCCAGGAAAATGCTAGCCCTAAGAACAGCCCCCAAATACGTGGTGACTTGACTTGAAACCTGCTAGTTGAAGACTTATCCAAATTCTGTGAATGCTCCATTATGAAGCAGACACATAAGCCTCATAAAAATAGGTGGGACACATGACACAGTTCGCAGGAAATTAAGGGCTTCGGCTGACAATGGAAAGGGTAGAGAAAGAGAGGGACTCCTGAGAGGTCAGAAGCAATGGGAAGCACTTTTCTCTGTGTCAAAGAGAGATGGGACCGGCGTCAGGACAGAAATCGTGTTCCTGGCATTCCCCAGCCAACCCTTCCCTCCCTTTTCCACATTTCAGTTTAGAATTCCCATGGAGGATAAGAGGTAACAAGGAAGAGCCAGAAGAGTAGTTCCAGAAACTTGGGTTTGGAAGAAAATTTCTTAGGGTTGTCTGGCCTGATCTCTTTAAGGGCCCAGAAATTCTTGAATGTTGACCATCCAAGTTCGGTTTGAAAGCTTCCACTGGTGGACTCTATTCCATTGGCATGGGTTCTCTAATTGCTAGGCTGTCATGATGTTGAGCTAAGAATTGGTACTGCACCTTTGGTTCTGGTTCTGCCCTTTGTAGTGACCAAGAACATCTCTTTATCCTCTTGAAGCAGCTGAAGACGAGCCACATGTGGTAAAAAATAGAGCGCTGGGGTAGAGGTTGGAACACTTTGGTTTTGCTACTGACTAGCTGGTTTCCTGCTCTCTCATTTTTTAAAATTTTGTCACACTAATGAAATGCTCAATATATTTTTTTAAAATATCACTTTTGAAAGGCTGCACTAAGAATGGAATATAATTATCTAGTTCTAATGTGATCAAGGTTGAGGGTGTGAACTATATACAATACAGAGAATACTGGACATAAAATGGTTAGGTTAGAGGTTACAAACCCAAATGCCTTTAGAGGCAGGCAGGTAAAGGAAAAGTTTGAAAAGGATGGGAGCTGGTGGTTAGGGTTTTGGCAAAGACCACCGGGAATGGTAAAATACTGCCACTTGAAAGATGAACCCAATTTAAAAGCATTGTGGTAGTTAGCCACTAAGGTAGTCTCCAATGATACCCATATCTCCTGGTACTCACTCCTTTTTACAGTCCCCTCTACATTGTACCAGAGCTGATCTGTGTGCCCACTAGCACATGGAGGAAGTGATAGTATGTCACTTCTGAGGTTAGGCTATAAAAGGCTGAAGCCTGCCTTGGGCACTCTCTCTCGCTCAAGTGTGTACTCTTTCTCTTTGTCAGCTGGATGTCATGAGGATATTTAGGCAATGTATACAGTTGCTGATATAGTGAGGAGATGAGACCTGCTAGCAAATGCTTGAGTGAGCTTGGAAATGAATCTTCCCCCCCAGGTGAGCCTTGAGCTGACTTTGTGCCCAGCGAGAGCTTGACTGCAACTCATAAAAGACTGAGCCAGAACCACCAGCCAAGCTGCTGGATTCCTGACCACAGAAATGGTAAGACAATAATTGTCTATTATTTTAAATTGCCAAATTTGATGCAAATTGTTATGTAACAGTAGATAACTAATACAACCTTCTAACTCATTTTTTTTTATTTTGTTTTTTTTTATATTTTATTGATTTTTTACAGAAAGGAAGGGAGAGGGACAGAGAGCCAGAAACATCGATGAGAGAGAAACACCGATCAGCTGCCTCCTGCACATCTCCCACTGGGGATGTGCCCGCAACCCAGGCACATGCCCCCAACCGGAATCGAACCTGGGACCTCTCAGTCCACAGGCCGACGCTCTATCCACTGAGCCAAACCGGCCTCGGTATAACTCATTTGAAAGCACCAGTGTACACATGCACAAACACCCTTTCCTGTGCTGTGAAACAGAATTCAGAGCTCCTGTTTACACCTCTGGGTCTATTGAAATCCTGGGTCTGTGGAAATCAGAAAGGTATGGCTTACGGTTGTACTCAGAGGTAATTTGGCAGTTTAGATTCTGCTTAAAGGGAGGACATGGAGTCCATTTATAGCTCATATCTTAAGTAGAAAGCTATTTTTCTCACCAATGGGAACAAAATATAATTTTTCTTATCACTGTAGGGTGACAAAAATTATTGGGGCAGAACTTAGAAAAATCTGGGCAGAAATACAAAGTACTTGGACTAGAATAGAAAGCCAGGGGAAACTCCAGTCCAATCAAAATAGAAATACATTTCTCCAGTAATTAAAAACTAGGAACAAACGTTTCACAAAAAAGTATTGGAAAAAACAATCCTTACCAGAAATACAATAAACACTTAGTCACTTAGAGTCCATAACCAGAGATTGACAGGTCTCTTCTCTTCCCTCCAACCAATACCAATAACAAGAACCTTGGAACACAGAGCAGATCTTAGGGAAATAGGACCAGTATAGAACATACAGGAGAGGACTAGGGTGTGTCTTTGAATGAAGAAATGACTGACTGAATGAGTGAGGAACCTGGATAACTAAAAGACAAAAAAACCTTTGGACCAGAATTCAGAAAATTCCTACAGGTAATGGTTTTCACCAATCCTATATCATAAAAGGGTAATATGCAAATTGACCCTAACAGCAGAACCACTGGGAATGACTGGTCACTATGACACACACTGACCACCAGGGGGCAGATGCTCAATGCAGGAGCTGCCCCCTGGTGGTCAGTGCGCTCCCACAGGGGGAACTCTGCTCAGCCACAAGCCAGGCTGATGGCTGCCAGCAGAGTGGTGGTGGCAGGAGCCTCTCCCGCCTCCTTAGCAGCGCTAAGGATGTCTGACTGCAGCTTAGGCCTGCTCCTCGCTGGCAAGTGAACATCCCTTGAGGACTCCCGGGCTGCCAGAGGGATGTCTGACTGCCAGCTTAGGTCCGATCCCCTGGGGAGCAGGCCTAAGCCAGCAGGTGGACATCCCCCGAGGGGTCCCAGACTGCGAGAGGGCACAGGCCAGGCTGAGGGACCCCCCCCCCCCAGTGCACAGATTTTTGTGCAGCGGGCCTCTAGTTCCTTAATAAAGAACTGGAAGTGTGTTTCAGAAATGTTGAATAAGTTCTGCAGGCTTTTGCACAGAATGATGCTAACAATGAAGTGGTACAGAGTGAGCCACAGAGTGCTAATTTCTAGAGTTTAGAGTCCAGTCATTCTCAAGAAATCCTTTAGTTCTACCATGAAAAAACCCCTCAGGCTTTGTGATAGAGAGAGCTACAGGAGTGGGCATGCTCCTCAGTCAGGGATCCCCTGCCAAAGATGTGCACAATCAGGGTAAACTGAATCCCTAATCGAATGCTGCTTTAATAAGAATTATTTCTCTCATGGGGTTACCATACGACACAGCAACCCATCTCCTGGGTATCTACTTGAAAAATTTGGAAGCATTTATTTGCAAAGATATAGACACCCCGATGTTTATTGCAGCATCATTCATGGTGGCCAACACATGGAGACAACCAAAGTGTCCTTAGATGGATGATTGGAGTGAGAAGATGTGGTACATATATACAATGGAATACTACTCAGCCATAAGAAAAGATGAAATACATCCACTTGTGACAACATGGATAGATCTTGTGAATATCATTCTAAATGAAATAAGTCAGGTGGAAAAAGTCAAGAAACTTACATAAAAAACTGAAAGCAACAAAGAAGCTCTAGCCAGTTTGGCTCAGTGGATAGAGCGCTGGCCTGCAGACTCAAGGGTCCCAGGTTTGATTCTGGTTAAGGGCATGTACCCCGGTTGTGGGCTCATCCCCAGTGCAGGAGGCAGCTGATCAATGTTTCTCTCTCATCGATGTTTCTAACTCTCTCTATCCCTCTCCCTTCCTCTTTGTAAAAAAATCAATAAAATACATTAAAACAAACAACAATTATAAATACAGACAACAGTATGGTGGTTATCAGGGGGGGATAAGAGGGTTGTGTCAGAGGAGGTAGTAAACGGTAAAGGAGGTAAAATATAGGGAGGTTTGACTTTGAATGGTAAACACATAATGCAATATACAGATAAGGTATTATAGATTGTACACTTGAAACCTATATAATTTTATTCAGTAATGCCACCCCAATACTGGTACATTTAATATTTAAAAAGTGGTGGATACGTTTAAAAAAAGTATTTCTGTCAACACAATGCAGCGTCCTTATCAGGTAATTTCCAAAAGTGCCAGGAAGCTTCATATATTGTGGAACATGGTAACTGAAGTCTAGCTTAAGCTGGGCCATCTACATGGAAAATCAGGAAAAAGTGCAGCAGAGTGCTTGGCATTTTGGGCAAACACCAAAACAAAAATGTCAAGTGGGGAGACTTAGAAACACATGAGGAAAGTAGAGGCCACTGGAAAATTAGTGTCAAAGAGGCCAGGAATGAGATGAAAGCCCATGTGGGTAAAGTAGTCAAGTATAAAATGTTTTTAGCTTGTGATTTATGCTGCTTGGAAGAAATTGTGGCATTGTTGGTAAAGGAGTCTGTTAGTTCAGGCTAATTATCAAAACCACTACACTAAACTGCTTCCTTTTTGTCACTATTCTGGTCGATCTTAGACTGATAATCTCAAACAAGAGCTTTAGGAGACAGAAGTTAAGGAGGAGAGGAAAGGGATGGACTTACTATCTTCCAGAAGAGTTAAGGGTTCCAGCAGCTCATGCTGTGCATTTCTACTCTTTAAAAAAAAATTTTTTTTAAATTGATGAGAGAGAGAGAGAGGGAGAAAGAGAGAGAGAGAGAGAGAGAGAGAGAGAGAGAGAGAGAGAGAGAGAGGAGATGGATTTGTTGTTCCACTTATTTATGCATTCATTAACTGTTTATTGCATGCGCCCTGACTGGGGAACAAACCGAAACCTTGGTGTATCAGGGCGATGCTCCAACCAATTGAGCTACCCTGTTAGGGCCTCTTTCGTTATTTCTAAGGGAGACCAAGTTAGTAATCTTTAGCCTGAAAGGGAAGAAGGAGCCCTCAAGGCAAGCGGCGTGAGGAATGAGGCATCTTGGGACTGGTGAAGACAACTGCACCCATTCTCCCTTGGTGGGGGCACACGGCTGATTGTATGTCAGGGGGTATTATGTGATCTAAATGCGAATTCATTTATTTTTCCCTAGATCTTCCTTCGCCCACTTTTTCCTTTTGAAATCCAAGGAGTTAGGCCAGTCTCTGCTCATTGTCTCATGAAAAGTATGTGGCAAAAGAATGCAGAAAGAAAAGAATTCTAAATCTGGCTTTATGTTTAAAAAGCATAGCCACTTAGAAGAACAGAAAGGACATGTAGACAGAATACTTGGGAGAAGACATGTTTAAGGGCCTTCTTCCTCCTCACTTGCACCAACTGAAAATATTTCTTGGCTGTATCAGACATCACTAGAGGTTGCTTTCCCAACATCCAGTCTCTGAACACGAATCCTCAAATCTATCCAGTTCCAGCCCACACCCGGACCCATGTGCTTCAGGGGAGTCTGGCCCCAGATTCAGGTGCCCCGGATCCTGACCGGTGATTGCCAATGCCCATTCTCCTTGCCAGTGATCATTTTAGGCGTGAGACCCAATTCTGCAAAATAAGAAGGGAATGGACAGTTTCCCTCACTTTAAGAAGAGATACCAACAAAGGATGGTCCCCTTTCTGCCTCTCAGCGTGTTGTGCCTGGAAAAGACGCATGAAGCCACTACAGCATGTTGCTCCCTTCCTGAGGGAGAGGCAGACGCAGAGACTGGCAGAGACAAAGAAGACGAGAGGATCACAGGGAAGTGAAGCCGGACCCCGATGGTCCTTGCCAGGAACTGTCCTGCCTCTGAACTTCTTTTTTTAAAAAAATATATTTTATTGATTTTTTACAGAGAAGAAGGGATAGAGAGTTAGAAACATCGATCAGCTGCCTCCAGCACACTCCCTACTGGGGATGTGCCCGCAGCCAAGGTACATGCCCTTGACTGGAACCGAACCTGGGACCCTTGAGTCCGAAGGCCGATGCTCTATCCACTGAGCCAAACCAGTCAGGGCACTGAACTTCTTTTTATGTTACATTATTGTTTAAGGTACTTGCATTTGCTCGTTTTGTGCCCTGCAACCAAAGGCATCCTAACTGGCTGAGGGGAGAAAGGAACATGGAAGACAGAAGAGATAGTAGCAGTGCCTGAATGAGGGAACTAGCCTCCAGGGACTCTCAAGATTAGAAGGTATTTCACATTTTCCACCCACTCGGCCTCTGATCAGGTGACCACCACACATTTGTACCCAGGGTCCTGCTAGTCTTTCTCATTAACATCTGGTGAGGATGTACCTCCCACAGAGCCAGGGTAAACCCTGAGAATTGCCCAGCAAAACTGATATGCTTTCCTTACATGGAAACCATGTTAAACATGTTAAAACATACAGGTTATACATGTTTGTTGGACAGATGTTTTAAAAATACATGTGCAGGCAGCCAAAGAAAATTATGCATCACCTTCTCTGAAAACCTGCAGCATACTAATGGGACAGATTTTTAAAGCACTGCAGTGTGGGGCTACCTCAAACCACCTCCTTGTGCTTCTCTATAAAGATGATTGTACTCGGAGTGTAATTCTGAAAGGCATTTCCAGGTGCAGCAGGGTCCAGCCAGGATAGCCCTCCTTGGTAGCAAACTAGACAGTGCAAATCTGGACTCTCCCCTCGCTCTCCTTTAGTTTCACTCTTGTGGATTTTGGCTACTTGGTCTTCCTTTTACTTGCGGTTTGCCACTTTCCATTTCTTCTTTCGTTGTTGACAGGTGTCCAGCTCTTGATACCACCTTTTGCATCTTGAAACAGGCCTCAGATGACCTCACCATTTGCCTCCTTCCCTGGGTAAACAGACACAGCCCAGCACGGCTGCTATTCTGAGTCTCTTCCCAGATACTCGATCAAAAACAGAGAAGGGTCATCTAAAGGTCATTTCCCCAATTTGCCTAATCTTCTAGCTCTGGCAGTCTTTGAAAGTGATGTAGTTCAGAGGTTTGGCAGCAGCGACTGGGAGAAAAATGGGATGGGATAGCGGCAAGGTCAAATGGTTATAGGGGAAGAGGATCTGACCAACGGAAGATGGAAGAGTGAAAGCAGGCGGGAGTACGTTGCAGGAAAAAGAAGATATTAAAGATGCTTAAAGGGAAATTGATATGACATCTGGGAGCACATCGGAGACTGTGTCCTCCAGGAGGGCTATGAAAATAGACTGCGTGGGTGTGTACTGCGACTCACTTCAATCTGTTAGACTTTGGGCAAGTGACTTAGCCTCAAGGCTCAGGTTCCTCAACCATAAAATGGGGATGAAAGGATTAAATTAAATAATAGAAGTAGAGCACTTAGAACAATGCCCACCACAGAGGAGGATCCAATAAATGTTACTTTTATCATTTTTCCTACCTAATTTCTTTTATTTTTAAAATAAAATTGTATGTTTAAATTGTACAACATGATGACTTGATATACACATATATAGTGAAATGAAATTGTGGTATAATAATACAATGGAATATTATTCATTCTTAAAAAAGCAAAGACATCCTGCTATTTGCAACAACATGGATGAACCTAGAGGACACTATGCTAAGTGAAATAAGCCAGACACAGAAAGAAAAAGCTACATGATCACATTTACCTGTGGAATCTAAAATAGTCATTTCCTACCTAATTAAAAAATTATATGAAGGGGCTTAACTACTATTGATTAACTAATGAAACAGTCCTCTCTCATATTATTGGATTTATAAACTGAAAATACTATTCACATCATATTGATCAAAATAAATTTGCTATGGCAATACCACACTAGTCTTTTATAGTTTACTCCTTCCTTTTTGCCATTTGTCTTTTTATTTTTTAAATTGATTTGAGAGAGAGAGAGAGAGAGAAAGAGAGAGAGAGAGAGAGAGAGAGAGAGAGAGAGAGAGAGAGAGAGACAAGGATGTGAAAGAGAAACATCCATCCATTGCTTCCTATACACACCCAGATCAGGGATAGAACCCACAACCCGGGTATGTGCCCTGACCTGGAATCGAACCTGCAACTTTCAGTGTACAGGGCGATGCTCCAGCCAACTGAGCCACATAAGCCAGAACTTCTTTTTGCCATTTGTAAATTTCTGGCTTCAACATCTATTATTTTCCACTTCTCTGGTACATATGGATGTGGAATATTAGGAGACAATTGTAGCCCTTTTAAGTATAATACATAAATTTCATAGATATTTATAGCAAAGAAAAGCAGCATGGGATACTTAATAACCTTTTGTAAGAGCCATTAAATTATAAAAATAATACCATCTGCAGTAAAGGGTTTTATTTTTATTTTTTAGAATATATTTTTATTGATTTCAGAGAGGAAGGGAGAGGGAGGGAGAGATAGAAACATCAATGATGAGAGCGAATCATTGATCGGCTGCCTCCTGCATGCCCCCTACTGGGGACTGAGCCTACAACCTGGGTATGCGCCCTTGACCGGAATCGAACCCAGGACCCCTCAGTCTGCAGGGCAATGCTCTATCCACTGAGCCAAACTGGTCAGGGCTGCAGTAAAGGGTTTTAGATTTCACAGGAATTATTAACATTTACAGATTAACTCTAAATTTCTTTTTTTCCCTATTATAGTATCTTTCAGTTACAGGCCCATTATTTTCCAAATGTAACTTAGTTATTAACTTAAAGGTCAACCTGAATTTCCATAATTCTTGCTGCTATGCATCCACCCTGCCAGAGCTGTTAATGGGCAATGAAATGCCTACAATATGTAAAGGAAAGAGAGAAGTGGAAGAAGAGAACCCAAGAAGCGAGTGAGCATATAGATTTGAAATACAGGGTGGGGTAAATGAAAGTTTATAGTTGTGCGTATGTGAAACAGAGTTTATTCTTGGATTATTATTTATTAACTATTGTATTATTTTCTATCTGCACAACTGTCAACCTACTTTTTCCCCAACTTGTATTTGGAGGTTGGCAATAGTGTTATGTATTATTTTCTATGAGTAATAGGTGGATTTTAGAAATACTTAAAACCTGGACAGGCACCATAAATAAAAATGCATAATTCAGGAGTAAAGTGCACTTCAATGAAAGCTGCTTCAGGGTTTTTTTTTTAGTTTTTTATTTTTATTTTTTTAATAAAAAGAGAACTTCTGTTTCCCCAAGGCCTAACTTTGAGTTAAGGCAGAGGTAAAGATTCTGGACTGTTGGATGCAATGAGGCGTCAGAAGTCATGATCTCTTCCAGGTGGGCAGCCAACAAAGCTACTTGAACAGAACAGCGGTCAGGCCTCCTGTCACTTGGGGAGCTCAGAGCCAATCGAGCAGGACATCAACCAGAGAAAGCAACTCCTTTCTAACGAAACAGAAGTGCACTTGTATGGGATGACGTAGAAAATGGATGGCCGAGGCCGTTCCGATTTGTGATCCGGTAGAGAGTAGGACTTCTGTTTCTGTCTGTCTAAACTCTGAGACATCTTTGCCATAACTGAAAGTACTGTGATGAATAGTGCCGACTCTTGGAGTCCATGAAAAATGCTTTTCCTCTGGCCAAACATACAAGTAAAATTCATTTTTCATATTCAGAATCCAGGTTCTATAAATTTTATATTTAGATGTGCTCAGCTCACCCTAAGGACCTCACAGCACACAGTCGAATGCTTTTTGAAGCCCACATTCACAAAGGGTATGAACCCATTAGGGCTAATTTATTCTTCCAGCACAGCGTGAAGCCAGGGCGAGGCCTGAAGATGTAGGCACACCCCAGCTTTCCCTGGGATGCTGTGATGTGGTGAATTGGGGCTCTGTTATGGGCTGAATTGTATCCCATCAAAATTCATAGGTTGCATCCTAATCCCCAGTACCTCAGAATGCCAACCTATTTGGAGATAGGATATTTAAAGAGATAATTAGGTTAAAATGAGGGCATTTGTATGATCCCTAATCCAATAGGACTGGTGTCCACATAAAAGGAGGAAATCTGGACATAGAGGGAAGATAAAGTGAAGACACAGAGGAGGTGGCCATCTATAAGCCAAGGGGGTCAGACTTGTAGCCTGCAGAAGGGGAAAAATACACTGCTTTTGTTTAAGCCATCTCGTCTGTGGTACTTTGTTACAGCAGCCGTAAAGCCTAATAGGACAGCTCTATTTGTTCTAGGAACTGTTAAACCTCATTAGACATTCCGTGTCTACATTCAAGAACGCTGATCTTCCACTAATAGAGCTGGTGTTCCTTCCACTTGGGGGGGAACATCAACATAAGGAGAGGGGTTTGGTGGAAATACAGGTGAACAAAATGAAGAAATAAAATATAACTATGATTGCACCACTTAGAGGTAACTTCATATATTGCCAATTTTTCCAGACTTTACTATAAATACTTAAATTTACACACACACACACACGAAAATGGAATCATTTACTTTTTGTGATCATCTTTCCATGTCAATAATTTTGAATTTATAGCATCACTTCTAATGTCTGATATCATTTCAGTGCATCAACTATATCCTAGAAGTGGAATTGGTGGGTAGGGTGTGTCCAAGCTTAGGCATATGTAAAGGCTTTTGATATATGTTGCCAAATTGCCTTCCAGAAATGAGAGATTCATTTATATTCAGAAAGCCTATTTTGAGAGCAACATAAAGCCCTGTAACTGGTAACTCTTGACTCAGCTGTTCATGGGCTTTCAGCCAAATGCCTAGGGAGTTGAGTGTGGAAACCAGGGGACACTGAAAATCTGTGTTGCCAGGGCCTCAGCACACTCCCTGATGGAAGAGTGTCTGGGGCTGGTGGAGGGACATTTCCCACCTTAGCGAAGTGACAGGTGGCGGGAAGCCTGGTAGGATCAGCACCCTGCAGCTGGGATGGGAGCCGCAAGCCCCGCCAGGAGGGGCCGCCTCGGGTCAGCTGCTAGGCTTCTCCTGGCAGGGCGTGGCATCCATGGGATTGTGGAGAACGGAGTGGGAAGAGGGACTCACGTTGCTCACTCTCGTCCCCAAGGATCTATGAATGGGCTGGGAGGAACCCATGGGCTGAGGTTTGAAGGATTTCACTGCAGGGAGCCTGAGGTCACTGAGATGGCCCCCGGCTGTGAATTTTGTCCCTCGGGCTTTCGGGGCCTGGGAAAATACAGGTTATGCTAGGGAATGAGACGAGAAGGACTGATAGCCTCCGCAGTTTTCATGCATTAATGGAAGATGCCATTTGATTTTGGTTCCTTGCCCAGTATTAGAGATCCCAGGGGGCACACTTCAAAGGAAAGCCAAGCTAATCTTAAATGAAAAAGAAAATGTTTTCTTTCATAAACACAAAAATTATGTGGCACTCGATAAAATGTGCTGGCAAGTAAATGTCTGACATGTCGTGTGATAAATAAAATAGGTTAATTCCTCGGGAGAAGGACTTGAATGCCACTTATCATTAGATAGAAACTTTCAATGGGATCTTTCTAAGGAAGATAAGCGGTGGCCTCTGATTTAGTAACGAACGGAGCTCAGCAGACGGGAGAACAGCACCTTCACTGTTGCCTGGAAAGGGGCTGTTCCCCTTCTCAGTGGGTTTCCAGACCGTCACAGAGTCTGCTTTGGAGGCTGGGCCTCTGCTGGTCAGACATAACCTACACAGCAAAAGGACAGTCACGTTGATCTTGGTACAGACCTCGTCTAATAAATGATAATGTGTTGTAGGTATGAGTGCAGAATTAACAACATTTTGTTGGATTTCTTTGAAACTGAGATTTAGCTGCCAAAGTTGCTTCCCAAAGTAAACGTCGGTTTCGTACATTTGCCCGAGGCAAGGACTAAATTTCCAATAAAACAAACGAGCGACTCTTTCCCGGAGGTTGTTTCCTTCTATCTCCAAGTGGTACCGAGGAGAATGAATTACTTCATAATCTCACTCACTGTAGCCTATCAGATTGAAAACGGTTATGGAAAAGCAGCGCTTACCGTCTACCATGGGTTTGGGCTGAGAGCTTTTGAGGCGCAGCGAGGGCCGGAAGCGGGTTCGGTCGTTGAAGCTCCAGCTCTTCTGCACTTTGGTGGGGCTGCCCTCGGCTGTGATGTCGGTGCTCGGGGACCTCCTGTCACCTATCGAGGCTTGTCTGCTCTTAATACTCTGGCCTCTTGGGCTAGCCATGCGCACCCGCTCCTTAAAACTTAGCTTCTGACTGTGGACAACAGAGGCACGATTATTCCATTTCAAGCAGTTTCTTCTATGCCACTTGGGTAAATAATTTGATGAAATGGTAAATGGTCATATACTTCAGTAAATAAAATGTTTTTAGCAAGTAGGAGCATAGAAATATATTTTCCTCCTATTGAAAATCTGAGTTTTGTTTAATCTGTTGGCATTCATTTGACATTAATCTCATGCTACAGGTATACACACCCTTTCTGCATTCATCATAGAAAGAGCTAAGATCAAGTGCAGTAGTTTGTATACAATTAATTACACTGGAAATAGCCAAGAGCTGGTTTGGTCATCACTTTTAAACAGATTTTAGTTTTAACCTCAACTTTTGAGATAAAAAAAAAGTTACTTTTTTATTTGGGAGCATCTCTTTTTATAATTTCTAAACATTTCTACAGGAAAACAGGGAGACAGTTACATATACATATATATATCTACATTCTGCATGCATTTTATATTCCAGGCAAGATTACGATATCCATAAATTCATGCAATCTCATAGCAGTTGGTAGCACTGCATACGTAATATTAAACATACCAACACAACACCGCACTTCTTTTATGTTGACACTCATTCTTGTGAGATGAAACCACACAAGGTACAACAGCCCCAACATATAATGAATGTGATGACTGATGAACAGAATGAGACGTCATGTTCACTAACACAATTTCCTGCTCTTAAACAGGTTTATTGATTTGCTGTGGCAGCTACTGGTAAATTATATCTGTTCAGGTATTCAGTTCTTAGATGCCAGCTAGGATTGAACTGTTGGGGATTGATAAAGGAAACATTAACAACAATGATAAAATCCAAAGTACTGCCCGACTGGCATGGCTCAGAGGTTGAGTGTTGACCTATGAACCAGGAGGTCATGGTTCCATTCCTGGTCAGGGCATATGCCTGGGTTGCCAGTGGAGGGCGTGCAGAAGGCAGCCAATCAATGATTCTCTCTCGTCATTGATGTTTCTGTCTCTCTCTCCCTCTCCCTTCCTCCCTGAACTCAATACCATTATTTAAAAAAAAATCCAAGTGCATCTCCATGTTTTCCTGATTAAGAGATGTGGGGTGATGTGGTGGGAAGGGCAGACTGAAATCCGAGAGGCTTGGGTCCTGGAGTCCTCATCTCTCACACGGAGACAACAGTAACAACCCGGCTAAGGGATTCCTGTGGGAGTCAAATGAACTGCAAGAAGCTTTGTGTACCTATTTTGTTTGTGTTCTTGTTTCATTTAGAAACTGCTGTGTTATTTATTAGAAAGTGACCGTTATCAGGTAAGAGGTCCAGGATTTTCCAGGGCCTGCAGACATGAAGGGTGTTGGATTGGAGGGGAGTCACTGAAGCAGCTACGCGGAGCTGCCGAGACCCGCAGCGGTTGTGGGGCGTGAAGCAGCGTTCTCATGGAAAGGGATTATCTGAGACGAAGTGGAGGCCTGGTCTTTTCCACTTACCGCAACGTCCACTGTCCCCAACTGCAGCATGCCAACAGCAAATGTGTTTAGTGGATATGTGTTTTGCAGCTAACAAGAAACAGTAACATTTATTTTTCCATGCCTAGTTGCTTAACAAATGATATTCTAAAAAGACACCACGTTTTATGTGTGTTTACATGAAAACAAATCAAATAATGAACTATGGTGATCAGAAAGTCCTGGGAACAATAACAATTGACCATGCAACTGACAGCTCTCCTCAGAAACGCAGACGTAGCTAAATCCAGCACAACTAGCTGAAGGCACATGCAAAGAACAGGCTGGGCAGTTTTGTGATGGGGTCAGGTGGGTTCAAGAGTTCTTTAAAACAATCCCATCAGTCATCGGCTTTTTCTGTACTTGATAAGTGTGTGATTAAATGGTAGATTACATTAAATAACAGCAACAATAACATCATAAAACTGCATCTTTTTATTCTCAGGCTAGGATCTACATGTACTCTACAGCCTTCAAATTATTTCAACAAATCCTTCAAGGGATAGTGCCCAAAATGACTAACTACTCTTCTCAAGCTTTTTAAATTTTTTGGGGGGGTAAAAATTTCAAATCTCTTTTTAGTGTTAGCACATCTGTTCCATCATTGAAATTTATGATGATCTGGTTCAGGAACATATGTTTACCTCTGCACCTTGATTTAGATTAATGAGTGGCTTAAGTGGACATGGCTATCATTACAAGTGTTCTCACTATACTTGATCTAATCGATTACCTTTTCTGGAACAAACTGATCCTAATTACTACAGAAGGTTGCATTTTAGTTAATATAAAATTATTTTTTTCAAACTTTCAAGATATATCTTTTTCCTAGGTCAGTTAAATGAACAGAAAACTAATAAATATATCACAAAAACATTTGATATAGAATCTAATTTTTCCTTTAAAAAAATCTCAATTACTAAAAAAAGTAACAAATACCCCAAATAAGTATCAAATCCACTGTGGCTCATTTACAATAGCAAAATATATAAAAACAATTGTTTCCATGAAAATATTTTAAAAATTGCTCCTTTGAAGTATTTTGATATTATCTCTAAGAATAAATGGAAAGTGAAAATATTATTCTCTGAATCTTAATAGCATTTAAAACACTTAAAGTTGATATAAATGAGTTCTAGGTACCATTTTGCCTTCTGTCCTTCTAAATTACATGAATATTTGCCCATGTCTACTATTTAAAAAATTCTCAAGAACTCTTTTAAAGTGAACTCAACATATTAGAAACATATTAAACACACGAAATTAGAAAAAAATGCAATATTTTCACTCTCTCTTTTGACATAATTGTATGAAAGTTACGAATAAGATCCTAATCCAGAACTTTTAAACCAGGCAACATTTGTTTTATTAGTTTTCCTACTTCATTTCCTCTTTGGAAATCAACAGAGCATCATGATTAGATGGCTATTAAACAGATTAGGTAGCCATTATTGAAAACACACATTGATGAAAAAATATAGGTTCTTCACTGGCCCATTGAAGTTTTCATTATTTCCCTGTTGTGTGTGTGTGTGTGTGTGTGTGTGTGTGTGTGTGTGTTGATCAATAAACATGATTTTATATAAAGGAAGATTTATGTAACATTGTTTTTTTGGAAGAATGCCAAGGATTATCCCCAGGGCAACAACAAAGAGGTCACTCTTTGGAGAAAGTAACTAACGGGTCGCTGTGGCCATTGACGGCAGGATCTGAGTATGCAGTCTCACATTCCCAGCTGAAGACTATACCCAGGGGAGCCTGTACAACTGCTCTGCAAGGGAATGCTTCCCTCTCTAGGAACCAGATGTACAATTTACTCAAACGGCCTAGCATGCAGTCTACTAGTGGGTATTTCCTGCCAGAGAATGGTGTGGCATCACTGTAAACCCACAGTAATCCTCTTGGACTTAGAATGCTGTAGTTATTGTTATATTTAATTAGGGTTTTAGCCCTTCATAAGATAAGCATTCTACAAATGCTCGCCTCAGGCACAATATGGCAAGTGAGCCATTAACAATCCAGTGCGTGCAGCAGCTCAGCAGTTGTTCCACCACAAGGAGGCGCCAAGGGGATGACTGCCAGTACTGTGCGGGACCTGCCAATAGGACAAATGTGTCCCAAGGGTCGAGAGTATCAAAGCAGGCAACAGGCAAAAAGGAAAATTACAAGCGGGTTGAAAACCCCAGTCGAGAAGTCCTTAGAAAGAGTGAGTCTCAGACAGGGCTCAAGTAGGATGGCGCTGAAACCTGGTCATGCACCTGAGGTTAGCTGGCATTCTCAAGTCTCATGTCAATAGCTGGGATGCTGGGTACCTCTGCTTCCGTGTGGTGTACATTCTGAAGAGCTTCTGCTTATTACTACAGAACTGACTAGGAGTGAGGGAAATAGAGTAGCACATTATTAAGCATTTTACCACCAGGAACGTGCTGAGGGATTTTATTTTCCATTTTGAAAAATAAAGTCATGTGTTTATATTGCTTTTTCAGATATAATAATACAGCGTATTTAAGCAGTAAGTACTATGCAGTTTCATTGTGCTGCTCAAAATATATCTAGTGCTCTTAATGGTTAGAATGAAATAATTAGCTTTGATAGAGGCATTAGAAATGATGATAATCTCTGTGTTAGCATATGATACATATGAAAATAAGAATATAAATATTTTAGAATACAGCAACCCTTATAATTAATAGCAGTGCAACATAGTATAAATAATTGAGGAACAAGATATTTCAGAGCTATAAAAAATATTTACAGGAAGTTGGTAACATTAATTGCTTTGAAATAAAAAAAAAATAAGTTCTGGATTTGTATGAAACACCTGCAGTTATAGTTAATACAGGTAACCAATGTCAGGTAGAATACCTGTTCAAAATGACAGAAGAAAGGATTCTAGGTTGCTAGTTTGTTAGAAAAAAGTTTTTTATTTTAAGTCTTATGATGTGTTTTTCCCCCTCTATAAATAAATGTGAACAGAAGAGACCACTTTGAAAAAAAAATTTGAAACAATCTAACATTTTGCCAATAAGGGCACAAGTTGGCTATCCTGGGAAAAAAGCCTAGTCTTACTGCATTTAACAACACATGCAGATCATTCATTGCAGACAGAAGAAGGAGGTGTAAATAATGGAAAATAAATGCGGAAGAAATATAACATAGTTTTTGCATCAGTGTTCTAGAATTCTTTCCTAAGAGCCACACATTTCCTCCATGCCTAATAAAGCCAGCCATGGAGGAGCCATTTGGACAAGGCACTCAGCGGATTGCAACACAGTCTTGTAATGTAATAAAATAATATCATTTATGCTTTAACTTTTAAGACGATGCATCTTTATAACAGTCTCACAACTACCTGTTATAGCAACTCTAGGTAGTCTACTAAGAAGTCTGTCAGAGTTCTGTTAATCCCTTAGAAACTGCAAGCAAGGCAGCTGAACTCCGAAGCACATATTCAACAATGGTTGAGAAGGAGACAGGGTAAACAGAGGCACACAGCTTTATAAATGATCCCTGAACCTCTGATGGTGTGATTTATTCTTGTAGCAATAAAAACTTAACAGGTAGGAAGAAGTAAAAGCCTGCTTGTACCATCGTGCTGGCTAATTCACCAACTACTTGATGGCTAACTGACCTTGTCAAGGAGGGAGGGATGAGGACATAAAACCTCAAGGTGAGAATAATGGCTTAATCTGGCTCGATGGGTTTACAGGCCAATTCTATTCTCTGAAAGTGATAATTTATACCCAAACAAAGAAAAACTGCCCAGTTTAAAAAGTGAGTTGGAAGAATTACTGAATGGAATGATTAATCAGAATAAAATTAATAAGCACATTCACTACCACATATGAGATTAGAACTCTTTTAGTGGGAAGACAGAGGAAAACAAATAAATAATTAATTAACGTTAAAGAAGTTGTATTTATGGTCTCAGTAGAGGAAGAACAGAGCAGGCTCAGTTGAGACTAACAGTAATTCGTACTTGACCCTCTACCAAAGAGAGTCAAAGAAATATTATTTTCACTGTTGTTCAGTTGAGCTCTTCTTGAGACTGATAGTATTATTAAAGAAAATTTTGGATCTGTCACAAACAATACTAAGCCATGTCAGAACTGGATGTCTTTCTTAGTGGCCTCAGTCATTGTAGATGAATTTTTTTGAACATACCCTGACCTCAGTGTGGAAAGACAAAATATCTTTAAGAAGAATAGTCCAGAGCAGGGAACCTAGTTCACTCAGTATGATCCTTAATCCATTCTGCAGAGAGGAAATCTCTCTGTGTGTAGGACAGCCCTGTCTACAATGTGGCCTTCTCTTCCGGAGGGAGTGAGTGCCAGGCACCAGGAGAGGGCTACTGCTTGCTGTATTGAACTCATCTACACTTGGGTTATTCCCAGTTCTTAACACAATGAAACACCAGGAGGAAGGATTTAGGGGATCACAGGCTCTGAGATACCTGGCGAGTTGGCTAAAGGGTATTTATTTTGCTTATCTGAATCACCATCAATAACCCAATAGCCCCAATCTGTCAAGTGCTCTCCATGTGGGCTGTATTCATCATTCCAATTAAAAGTGGGCCAAGCATTAATCAACAATATTCTGGACCCAGATCTGCTTTCTGCTGAGGGAGAATTCTCATTATAAATGCATTTTCCTTTGTGCATATTTTGGTTGAGAAAGGACCAATTTGTTATTTCCTAAGATGGTACTGTTGCCATTGTTATTACAATAGTCTTTCTACATTTATTATGCAATGTTATAAATTTCATTGCCAAGGTGAAAGCTAAGGTGATAGTAAAAAGGGAGCTTCAGCTTCTTCCCTTCAGATTATTGAAATGTTTTTCAGTTATTCTCTCTTTATGTTTCTCCTTTCCCCCCATTTTTGTTGCTGTTTTCTCTTTTTGCATAAACTACTTGAGATCAGGGACATTTTATTACACTATCCAAGAATTATTGACTAAGCACATTCTCTGTCAGAACTTTACACAGGGTGATATGATATATGTTTGGCAGATAGAATACCTAAGTGTCTGAACAGTAAGTAAGGCATGCATGCTAAATAGTAACACACGCATGGCGTGTTTCAAGGTGGTTTTGCCAAATGTCCAATGACCACAGAGAAGCAAGAACTCCCTGTGTGTGATTTTCTGTGTCAATAACTTAGCTCAGTTGTTCTGTATATATTTAGATCCTCAAGTGAGTTACCTTTGATAATCTCAGACACGAGTATGCAGAAAAAATTTTAATGTTTCAGGTACATATGAGCATCATGAAGTTGAAAAAGCTTGGTTGGCAGATTTTTTGACAGCTGACTACGAAGTTCATTTTTTGACTGAGGGGCTGAAGCTCAATAGTTAATTAAAAACACACACAACAATTCTGAGTAATTTAATGGAATAAGTGTGCTGGAACTTTCATATAAATGTGTTTCTCCAGGCTAGTGTGCCATCACAATGAAGATGTGCGATAGTTACCTTTTAACCCTGTCTCTGCTTTCTGCCTTACTAACATTTGGAACAAGAGCGATATTATCATGTGAGCCCAAGGTGACCCCTCACTTAGGACTGCCACAGAGGTTGCAAACTCCCCCTTTAGGTGCCAACAGCTCTGTTTTGGAGAATGAAACCAAGACAGGTGACCTTACTCTCAGGTGGCTATCAGGTTTGTGCCAAAGATGGTATCTGACCTTAGCATTTGGAGACAAATCACTCTTTGAGATAATTTGTAAATGGCTAACTCGTGAGACAAGGAAAGCTTTTTAAAATACCACCAAAGATACTAAACAGCTTACAATGTTTAATTCTGTGTAACTTTTTTTCAAGTAAATTTGTCACAGCACAAGGATGGCGGAGTCTGCTCTAACTCTATTCCTACTGAATAAGAGAAGGGTCTTTAGTGGCCTCCCCTGTGTAGGCGTACCTGCCACATCTATTGCCATCATAAATGAACCCATTTGTGATTTGATTTGTGAATCTCGTTGATCTAATGCAGAACCTCATCACCCCAAGTGAACTTTCAACACTAGTTTCAGTGCTGTATACAGTCCAGTAAGTATATTATGATTAATGCCGTTCGAATAATGAAGCTAAAGGAACAATTCCTGGACCCGCACTGACCCCCACCTGGGGGCTAACTCTGGGCAGGAGACGCCTTTGTGGCCTCATTACTGAAGCAAGTGGCAATAACGGAAAAAAAGACTTGTGTCCCTTCTTCCCTCCCAGGCACCTGGGGTTCTCCTGCTGGTCCTGCCTCTGCTACATCTCACGCCATCACCTGGCTCTGTCCTCCAGGGCTTTGCTCCCAGACCCAGATCCTCGGGGCCCTTGCTGGTACTCACTAATACCAATTAAAATGATGCCCTTCACGTCCTATTCCCTCTAGGTCTAAATCTCTGCTGTTTGATGAAGCATGCCCTTCTAAGGCATAAAAGAATGACCCTAAATTATTTGGTTAAGTTTCTGGGAGGGTTATCTTCCTTTTAAAGGATGGGAGTGGGGGCTCTTCTTTTGAACCAGGTCACCTAAGTAAACCTCAGCACTCAGTGAGCTGGAGATGCCGCACAGAGACCGTTCTCACCTCCTGTACACAGTGTTCCTTTTCCCAAAAAATGAAAAACCCCACAAAACAACCAACCAAGCCCAATGTCTCACTCTAAAAGAAGGACCCTGATGAAGGGAATGTATCTTATACTGCTTCTTGGGGTTGAAATGCTTGGGTGAGACTTCTGTCTGGGAAAATGGTAGCAAGGAAGAACCAAAGACTATAATGATTATTTCCCCCCCGAATGTTGCACGCTCTGCAGATTGTGAAAAGCAGTGAGTGGGTTAGGGAAAGGCACTTATGCTCCCAAGGGGAGGGGGGAATCGATAACACCGCAACCTCTGCAGGCAATCCTGGGAAAGGCCACTTTTAATCACTCTGCATTTGTGGATCGATTTTACTCACATGAGACACATTTAAAACACCTGTTAGGCACAGATTTATAAACAAACATGCGGCAGAAAAGATCACAAACCTGCTTGATGCTTCCCCTTGTTCTTTCCTTCAGGTGCGTGTGGACAGAAGAGAAATGATGATAAACTGGTGAATACATTTACAGCACTTGACAATGGCCCAATTGGGGGTTGGGGGACATAAGTACCTTAAGTAATTCATTTCAAGCAAGATCCACGGAAGCCATTTTAAAAATAATAAATGTATCTAGCTTTTTAACATATATTCTTTGTGGCACAGACCAGAGATAGCATAGCATCTACTTAGCAACAACAATACTGCCTACATGTAATGAAAAGCTATGGGCGCTTCCGCAGCCAGAGTTATTCATGGCTAAAGAAAAGTGGTTCTGATCTGATCAGCTTTAGCAGAGACTCTTAAAGCAGTGCTGGCCACGCTGTAGCTGCAGTCCTCGAGCTTTAGACAGACATTTGGGTTCTTAATCTGGATTCATGAATGTGTGGCTTATGTACCTCAGTCACTTTGTTGAGGCAGACGCTGCTTTCCTATTGTATAAAGTACGAATTCCTTTGGAGCCTAGTAGGCACAGAGGAATCTGTTAGAACTCTTCCAGCCTAGTGTTGGGTAGTGTTCTTAATTACCGAATTTAGCAAACCCAGGTCTATACAACATGGTGCAAATGACCCGTTGTCCTTGGGTGGACACCTCACTTTCCTATGGGTCTTGATTTTCTTATGAATAAATTGAAGGCATTGGATTAGATAATATCTAAATTCTGACTTCTTAAGATACCGCTGGGCATCTGTGTGCTTGATAATCCCCTATAGCTTCATAAAATATGTGACTCATTCCCTAAAATAATACGTTTACCCATGTTTCACCCTTTGCATAGCCTACATTCCCTTCAAGAAGAAAATCAAGAAAAATATGTTCCCTTTATGAATCCTTTTGTTATAAACAAAAATTTAAAGTAGCAATTGTGGAAACCTTAAAGGAAATGTAAGAGACAAGCCAGACCAGAGAGGAGAGTAAGAAATTGCTGGTGTGTCCTTGGCAGGTTTGAGTGGGTGTGGCATGCCCCTCACCCCACCCCTCTCTCCCCGACACGGTTCTCACTCCTCTCTCCTATATTACTCCTCAGAAGAGGTGGTGGAGTCAATGCATCCCATTGTATCTCTAAACTGTGGGGAACAAGAGCATGGTTGGTTTTTTAATGATGATGATGAAGATGATGATAATGCTATTGGTAATATGATCACTTTGCTGGCCACCTATTTAAAACTGCAGCCCCTAATGCTTCTTAAATTCCTTCCCTATTCTACTTTTCTCTTTAGCACTCACCACCCTCTGATCTAGTAAATATTTTACTTATTTATTTTTATTGTCTCTTCCCAGCAACCCTTGAGTATACTATATTCCCCAAGGTCCGAGATTCTAACCGGTTTGTTTTTGTTTTTCTCTTTCACTGCTGCATTCCTAGTGCCTGGAACAGTGCCTTGCACATAATAGGTACTCAATGAATCCTTGTTGAATGAATGCATGCATGAATGAATGATCTCTCCCTTGGGAAGTTTTTAAGCCCTAAATGTTATGGATTAAATGTTCCTATTTACATAGAAAGAAGTTTTGGTTTGTTTCTTACTACATATCACTTTGTGCTCATAAGACACTTGGTTTTATAAATGTAAAAATATCCCTCGAAGTCACTGTAAATTATTTACCTCACAAACCCACACACTTGATTAAAGCAGGTTTGCTTTCTGAAACAGAGATTCTGAACTTGGCTTCAGGGAGTTTATAACTACATTAAAATTGTAGGCAAAGTTTTAATTTTTTATGCAGTAAACATGTTTCTTGGGAAAGAGTCCACAATTACCATCCCATTCTCAGCAATTTAACAAAGAAAAATGACAACAACAAAGATTAAGAGCCACTACAGTTTAGAACAACGAAGCACGGCTGGTGGGAGGGATGTTAGTACACCCGGGATCCCATGAACTTGGCCAGTGACTGCGGTGTCATTCTGGACAAATCCCTGTTATTCAGTAAATGGGGCTGAGTCTCCGGGGTGAGTGAGGGAGTGCAGGGACGGGGAGTGAGAGGTGGTTGATAGTCACAGTGGCACAGAATAAATGCAGGTGTTCGCATAAATTCTCCTCTACCCTGTCCCCACTTAAAACAGGAAAAATATCAAAGGAGAAGAGAGAAATTATGTGAGTAAAATAAGTTTATGCATTGGAAGAGTCTGACTCATTAGTAACGTTTTTCTAGGCTTCAGAATGAGTTTTCTTCCAAAAACTGTGGAAGGGGAAAGCCAATCAATCACATGTGCTGACAGGCCACTCTCTTCGGTCACCTGAGAACCGTCTTTTGGTTTCTCTGCAGGCCTTCCTCTTATGCATTTATGAAGAAAAGAAATACAATTTTTATGTAATTCCCAGTTTTGATTCATACCCCCAAGAAACAGACAGCATAAGAGTTATATTCATTTTTTCTTCCCTACTACAACTTTGAAAGAGTCCAGTACTCAATAAAGGGCATATGACTACATTTTAAGATCTAAATGAAGAGGATTCTCATCCACACATTCACTCAACGGCATCCATGCTTCTGTCCTTGCTAAGGTCCCATCCCTTTTAAAATCCTGGCGTTCTCTGACTATCTCTGTCACAGGTGCTGGCAGAGTTCTGATACCAACTTTTAGGAGACATGTCCCATGAGAGCTCGGAAGTTATCTTGCCCAGCTCTTGCCCTTCACTTTGTGGATGGGAACACTGAAGCCCAGGGCAGGACAGGGAAGCCATACAGCAGATCCCATCAGTAACTGGTGGATCTGCTGCCCTCTACAGTGTGTATTCTGCTGCATCACAAATGTCCTTTTGAGACTTCAGTTCCAGGGAACACCTCATGACGGTTTCCTGAGCCCATTTCTCTCTCACATCAGTAAGAAAGAAGTTTCCGGGTCATAGTAGTTAGTTGCCTTGAATCCTACGACGCCACTAGGATGAAGGTTTCGTTGGATTATGAAGGGAAATGGCTGACGCTCTAAAATCCTAGCTCAGATAAGCAATTTGATAATGTTTGAACAATCTGAGGAACTGACCGCTGTAACCAAGCTGGGTGACTCACAGAAAGCCTTTCCCTTGACTTACGTACTTTGGTTATTTCAATGAAGCGTTCTTTAATTAGATGGTGATTATGATTTAATATGTGCTCTGCCAGTGGAACTGGAGTCCAGGATTCCAGGACTAAAGATCGTTTTTGAAAATTAAACTTCACTGTCGTAACCATCAGGACTGTTCATAACTTTTCTAGTTCTCCTCTCTTTCCAGGCACGTGGTAGGACTGCACTCCCTGTCCTCTTGGAGTTTTGCTTTGGCCAATGAAATGTGAATGTAAGTAATATTACTTTAAAATTCTGAATGCTAATTCCAAATTTTAATTTGTTTGGTCCCATTGCTTCACTGTAAACTGTAATCCTATTAGGATTCCAACTCTTCTCTTATTTTGCTACTAATGTTAGTTTGATCTGCAGGTAAAAGCTGGAGAGCCAAGGGGACCTAAATGAGAAATGACTTTGAGGAACTTCAATGTGCAAAGATATATTGATCTCAAAGCACTCCCTGTTTGGGGTCAGGTGATGGATGGAGTTTAAACAACCATTATTTTTCAAAAATAGTGGTGCTTACCTTTAGAATTCTGGTGGGTTTTATGAAATGAGATATTAGAAAATAGTATCATGAGATAGTAGAAATAAATCTCTGGAAAGTTTAAATTCTTTTAATCTTTAAACCCCATCAATGGATGGTGAGGAATGATACTGGGTCAATTGAGTTTTGTGCCTGAGTTGCTATTAAAAAGGTTTGAAAGAGAAGCAGAGAATAAGACAAGACCCAAATTGACACTGTGTGCGTGTGCGTGTGCGTGTGCGTGTGCGTGTGTGCGTGTGTGTGTATGTATGTGTATGGTTTGTTTTGCAAATTTGAAGAGACTCGACTACAGCACCAGCTGTCACACTGATACCTACTTGGTGGGGCTGCAGGTGTGCAGGGCCTTCAAATGCGGCTTCCAGGTTGCAATGGAAACAGATTTTTCATCAGCTGCATAACTACGCCAAACACACTGCATGCAATATACGTGGGGACATAAAAAAGAAAAAGAAAAGAGAGAAGAAGATAGAATGAAATAAAGGGCTATTATTAAGTTAATACACATGAAGAATTTTTAGCCCTGAAAAATACCCAAAGGGGTGACGACTTGTTTGGCATTTTCAGCTGGCTATGAAACATATTATGCCACATAAGTAGAATTGCTTTTCAAAACAACGCACACCAAAGAACAAACATACTAAGAAGTCCAACATGAAGTAATTTTTGAATCAGTTAGGGAAAACTATGACATTATCTGAGATAATCTACCCAAGCGTGAACATGCATTGCAGGACCCAACTGCACATCTTTAGTCACTACTTGATAAGATGGAGGCAAACGACTACTAGAAACTCACAATGCAACTAGTAAACTGGGTAGTAAATTAATGATCACCAGAGTATGTTAATGACTTAGTGAAATTTCATGAAGTTGAACTGTGCAACACTTATAATGCTACAAATGAAGACAGTGCTAAACAAGATAGAGGAAAATGTATTCTCTAGGAATATAACTGGAAGGCACTTAAGGATCTAATGTCATGGTCTAAGAATACGTTTGCAGCTCCTTGATATAAACAGAACTCTGTCTACTTCATATAATTCAGGGGTGAGGAACCTTTTTTCTGCCAGGGGCCATTTGGATATCTATACCATCGTTTGCAGGCCATACAAAATTATCAACTTAAAAGTTAGCCTGCTATATTTGATGAAACATTTAATTAACTCACCCCTAATGCCAGACCAAATGATTTCCTGGGCTTCCTCTGGCCTGCGGGCTGGATGTTCCCCATCCTGATAGAATTATACCTGACATATATAATATGAAGTATTCCATGTAAAATCCTCACCGAGTATGAATTAAGACCCCCATTTTACAGATAAGGAAATAAAGGCTCAGATAAAATAAGAACTTTACACAAGTTTGGAAGGGTTGACATTGTCTCCGGTGACTGGCTCCTGCTCTTAGAATCCCTCACTGTCCTTTGCTGACGGCTTAATGATTGCTGGAAAAGCTTCCCTCTGAAACTGTCCATTGCCTGAACTTACTGTTTATACAGATTTTGGCAAATTTCTTCCTTTGTAATAAATCTGAAAACGTTTCTAATGACCAAGTGTTGACTCAAAAATCCTCAGAAAAAATTTTTTCATTATAATTCATAAATCAAAGCATTCTATTTTATGTAGCAAACTAGAGGCCTGGTGCATGAAATTCTTGCATGGGCGGCGGCAGGGTGTGTGTGTGTGTGTGTGTGTGTGTGTGTGTGTCCTTCAGCCCAGCCTGCACCCTCTCCAATCTGGGATCCCTCTCACAATCCGAAAGTGTTAGCTTCTAACCACTTGCCTGCCTGCCAGCCTGATCGCCCCCTACCTGCTCCCCTACCAGCTTGATCACCCCCTAACTGCTCCCTGCCAGCCTGGTCATCCCCTACCTGCCCTCCCCTGCTGGCCTGATTGCCCCTAACTGCCCTCCCCTGCCAGCCTGATTGCCTCTAACTGCCCTCCCCTGCCAGCCTGATCGCTCCTAACCATCTCTGCCTTAGCCCCCGCCACTGTGGCTTTGTCCAGAAGGATGTCTGGTCTAATTAGCATATTACTCTTTTATTAGTATAGATTTGTTTAAACAAGTCATATTCCTATTCTATAACCACCATTCATGATTGTGAAACCTACAATGAAGAAAACAGTTATCTAATAATATTCCTTTTCCTGAGTATCATTAAAGCAATGTGTGCTGAATAAAAAGTTAAAAATCAACACAACTACTTTGGAAAGTTGTCTGGCTATTATCTAGCAAAGCTGAATACATGCAGACTCTCTGACATAGCTACACACTTCTTCATATATACTCAATAGATACGTTTATACATGTTCATTGAAATATATGTGCTATCATGCTGAAAAAAACATGAAACTTCATAAACCTGCTCAAACACCTATCAACAGTAGCATAAATAGATACGTTGTGAATATTAACATAATGGAATAGTACACAGCTAGAGTACTCTACCACTACATTCAAGAATATGGATGAACTTTACATGAATAATGTGAGTGAGAGAAACAAGACACAAAAGAGTACATGCTGTGTGATTCCATTTCCATAAAGTACAAAACCCAAAACTCCTCAGGGGAAACAAATTTTAAAAGGCAGCACAGTGGTTACCCTTGGGGACAGTGATTGAGAAAGGGTACAGAAAGGTCATATTCTGATTCATTAACTGGGTGCTGCTTACACACACAGGAGTGCTCAGTTCTCTTAGGACATGTGCTCTTTCCTGTATGCACACTATGCTTCAGTAAAATGTTCAAGAAGTGATATTAAAAACTAAAAAAATATGTAGTAGGACCTGAGGGCTTTTTAATATTATTAAAGAAGGTTTAAATAATTGAAGCAGGGTTCCTTGCCTAGAGTCTTACTTCCATGGCTCACGTTGATTTATCCTACAAATCTGTGAAAACTTATGCTAAGCATTGGGGCATCTTATAGAGAATAAAGCAAATATTGTTGTGTCAATGTTAGTTTTTGCAATTATTGCACAAACACAATTTACAGAGTGGTCTAAAGTAATCCATGGAAACACATGGATTTATTATTACAGCTTCCGATGTAGTGAGGCCCAGAGAACCTCCAATACCATGAAGGCCTAGATGGCTGCTCTAATGAAACAATCTTCATACAAGGCACCATATATACATGAACTCAGATGCTTTGAAAGCAAGACTCATGTAAAACTGGAAGTATACAGCAGGACTGTGCATTATTAGATGCCAGTGAAAAAACCCCACAACAATACAACAAAAAACGGGACCAAGACATCACCTGCCAATGTTACAAAGAACTGGGGACAAAAGAGGCCACTCTCAGAAAATTGAAGATTTTCTTAACAATGCAACCTGGCTTCTTGCCTTTTTCTATCAAATTGATCTAAATGGCTAAGCTCTGATTCCTTTCATTACTCTTTTCCTAACATGTCTTCTAAATGGGAGGCACAGAAGGAGTAAGTGGTATCTATCTCAGGGCTGATATGAGCTAACAAAGTCTAAGTGGAAAGTGTAACTCTATTACTCTTATACTCTAATAACTTTGTCCTGTCCTTAGCTCTCTCTCTTCTAGTAGCACAACCATAAGATCAAGTAGCCGATGCTCCCATATTTTAGCCAAAATCACAAAGTGGTTGGCAAGAATAAAATTATGAGCCAAAGGGATTTAATTTACAGGGCACATATACTCCAAAGGACAAATCAAGATGGAGCAAAAGGAAAGTTTACCATCTTTCAGGTGACTCTGGTGCTCTAGGCAGCCAAACAAATTCAAAATTTGGTCTATAATTATAATTACAATGTCAGTATAACTAAGTTTTTAGGGAGTATTTAGTTTGTATTGTCTGGAGTATTACCACTATGGCACATTTGACCCTTTCTAAAATTTTTAATTTCAGCTGACCATCCAAAGGTATAATGAACATGGAACTGATTTTTTTCAGGGTACACAATTTAAGAAGTCAGAGATATAAAAGATTCAAGATGAAAAACAGTAATCCCTTTCTCTACCTTGCTTCTCACTAATTTTTGTTCCTTAGAGGTAACTGCTTTCAATTCTTATAGTTGTTGCCTCTATTTTTTAAAATATATTTTTATTGATTTCAGAAGGAGAAGAAGAGAGAGATAAATGACTTTGATGAAAGTCATTGATCAGCTGCCTCCTGCACACCTCCATTGGGGACCAAGCTAGCAACCCGGGCATGTGCCCTCACCAGGAATCAAACATTGACCTCCTGGTTCATAGGTCAACACTCAACCACTGAGCCACACCAGCCAGGCTGTTGCTTCTATTTTTAAGAATCCTAATTTCTATTTTTTTAAAAAATATATCTTATTGATTTTTTACAGAGAGGAAGGGAGAGAGATAGAGAGTTAGAAACATCGATGAGAGAGAAACATCGATCAGCTGCCTCCTGCACATCTCGTACTGGGGATATGCCCGCAACCCAGGTACATGCCCTTGACCGGAATCGAACCTGGGACCTTTCAGTCCGCAGGCCGACGCTCTATCCACTGAGCCAAACCGGTTTCGGCAAGAATCCTAATTTCTAAGGATTGTTCTCATACTTACATTTCTTGATTTTTGAATTTTAGGCACTATCAATTAACTTCTTATAATGAAAAATAATGACATCCCACCTACACACTCTCTTCCCTTCTTCTCATTCTAAGAACAATTTTTAGTTGTTACTATTTAGTGTTTGCTTTATTATAACCCTGTAACTATTGTTTATAGTTCAGCAATGTGACGTAGCATGACTTTTTCTTTCATGTTGCTTTTATGTACCTACTAGAGGCCCAGTGCATGAATTTGTGCATGGGTGGGGTCCGGCAAGCCTGGCCCCAATCAGGGTGGATCAGGGCCGGGCCTGTTGGGAGGAGGAGATGGTGGGAGGTTGGCCAGCTGGCCCACCCCAATCAGGGCCAATCAGGGCCAATCAGGGCCGGGTCGCCTGGGGGAAGGGGCTGCGGGTGATTGGCCGGTGAGTCCCACCCCCTATTTGGGCTGGGGGGCAGATTGAGGGTGGGGTCGGCCATGGGGAGAGGCTGTGGGTGGTGGGCCAGCTGGCCCTGCCCCTAAATGGGGTGGGGGTGCTGATTGGGGGCCAGCGGCATGGGGGAGGGGCCATGGGTGGTTGGCCAACTGGCTCTAACCTTGATCAGGGTGGGGGGGCCCATCTGGGATAGGGCTGAGTGGGGGGAGGGGCTGCAGGAGGTTGGCTGGATGACCCCACCCCCTATTGAGGTGGAGGGGTGCAATCAGGGGTGGAGTGGTCAGGGGGAGGGGCTGCGGGCTGATCAGGGTGGTGGGGGCCCATCGGGGGTGTGACTGGGTGGGAGGAGGGGCTTCAGGAGGTTGGCCAGCCAGCCCTGCCCCCTATTGGGGTGGGGGGGTGCGATCAGGGGTGGGGCTGTGGGCCTATTGTGGTGGGGCGGGCTGATCAAGGGCGGGGGGGAGAGGGAGGGGGTGTTTGGCTGGCCAGCCCCCTCTTGATTGGGTTGGGAGAGTCCAATCAGGGGCGGGCTGGCAGTTGGGGTGGGGCCGTAAGGTTGGCCTGCCGGTCCCACCCCCTGATCAGGCCGGTTCACTGGCCACAGTGGGTGTCATAGCAACTGGTCGTTACAGTTGTTATGGTCGCTGGCTTTTTATGTATATAGATTATGAATACATTTCTGAGTTCTCCAAAAGAACTCTAAAATTCCATTAGTTAAATATGTTATGAAAAGAACAAGAGCATTCTGCAGAAGAAGAGCTAAATGAATGAAGGCAAGCAATTTATCATATATAGAGGTCAGAGTAAGGATGTTCAACACCATGAAAAAGGAGTAGAAGTCACAAAAAAGGACTGGTCAGAAATGAAGAATGGAATCAACACTAATAAAAGAGAAAAATGGTAATTGGCATACGAGCTACCCTTTTCATTGGCTAATCAGGGCTATATGCAAATTAACTGCCAACTAAGATTGGCAGTTAACTGCCAACAAGATGGCGGTTAATTTGCATATGTAGGCACAATGCAGGGAGGCGAAAGGGAAAGCAGGAAGAAGCCCCCTGCCACTGACAGTGATCGGAAACCCAGGGGGGAGCTAAGAGCTGGGGGGCAGGGCAAAGGCGGCCCTGGGGCCGCCTTTGCCCTGCCCCCAAGCCATGATCGGAGAATCAGGAGCCTTTTCCACCCTGGTCAGTGATAGCAGGAAGTAGGGGTGGAGCCAGCGATGGGAGCTGGGCACGGTCGAAGCTGGCAGTCCCGGGAGCTAGGGGTCCCTTGCCTGGGCCTAAAGTGAAGCCCACGATCGCGGGGCTGCTGCAGCTGTGGGTCCCCGCTGCCCGGGCTGGATACCTCAGTCAGAGGTGTCCTGCAGGGGCAGGGGCGGAGCCCGCGTGATCGCGGCACCCCCTGCTGCCACTGCAGGTCCCCGCTGCCCGGGCTGGACGCCTAGGCCAGAGGCGTCAGGCCTGGGCAAGGGGCCGATCCTGCAATTGGAGGGTGATGGGGGTCAACGCCTGAGGGCTCCCAGTATGTGAGAGGGGGCAGGCTGGGCTGAGGGACACTCCCCCCCCCACACACCCAGTGCACGAATTTTGTGCACCGGGCCCCTAGTATCTGAAATAAAGAATACACTGGGGAAAATGGCATAATGGGGGAAAGGGGATAAGAGAGATCTGTAATACTATCAACAATAAAAGATATGTTAAAAAAGGAATACACTGTAAGGAATAAACAGTAGGTTGGATGAAGCAGGGACTGAATTAGATATTTGGAAGACAAGGTAGGAAAAACCACCTAATCATGCCTGGCCAGTGTGGCTCAGTGGTTGAGCAATGATCTATGTACCAGGAGGTCATGGTTCGATTTTTGGTCAGGGCATATGCCCAAGTTGCAGGCTTGATCTCTAGTGCGGGGCATGCAGGAAGTGGCTATCAATGATTCTCTTTCATCACTGATGTTTCTCTCTCTCTCCCTCTCCCTTCTTGGAAATCAATAAAAATATATCAAAAATAAAAAGACACCTAATCAGAGCAGCGACAAGAAAAAAGAGGGATAGTTTAAGAAACCTCTGGGACAACATGAAGCATAACAACATCTGCCTCATAGGGGTACCAGAAAAAGAAGAGAGAGCAAGAGATTGAGAACTTATTTGAAGAAATAATGAACCAAAACTTCCCTAACCCAGTGAAGGAAAAAGACAAAGTTCAGGAAACGCAGAGAGTCCCAAACAAGATGGACCTAAAGAGGCCCACATCAATACACATCATAATTAAAATGATGGTAAAGACAAAGAGAGAATCTTAAAAGCTGTAAGAGAAAGACAATTAGTTACCTATATTCATTGCAGCATTATTCACAAGTAGCCACGACATGGAAACAACCTAAACAACCTAAGTGTCCATCAACGGATGAATGGGAAAATATGTGAGATATATAAATTTTATATATATATATATATATATATATATATATATATATATATATATATATATATATATATATATAATATACACATATAATATATATATAACATATTTGAAAGGTAAAGTTTTGAGGTATAAAAATGTCTGTATCTTACTCATAAATTCAATGAATAGTTTGGCTGAGTATAGAATTCTATGTTGGAAAGGATTGTCTCCATAATTTTAAAAGTATTGTTCCACTGTTTTTTATTGTTAGCGGTATTCATGAGAAATTCAACACAATCCTGATTCTTGAACCTTTGGATATGTCATGACCAGAAGGCACTTAGAATTCCCCATTTTTGCAAGTGGTATTTCACTATGATGTCCTCAGTGTGAAGTTTTCTTATCATAGGGCTGGGCACTTGGTGGGCCCTCTTATTGTGGCCACTCAGTTTCAGAGAATCCTATATAATAAAAGCCTAATATGCTAAATGTTCCACTAATTGGTCGACTGTTCAGTTGACCGCTAGATCAGTTGCTATCATGTGCACTGACCACCAGGGGGCAGGGTTCTGACCGGTAGATTAGCTTGCTGCTGGGGTCTGGCAGATCAAAATTGGGCAAGAGGGCTGGACATGCCCTGGAGCCCTCCAGCGGTCCCTCCCCTTGCTGGCTGGCCCCCACCGGCCCCGATCAGAACTTTGCGAGATGGCCCCAATTGGCCCTGATCGCAGGCAAGGCTGAGGGACCCCCCCCCATGCACGAATTTGTGCACCAGACCTCTAGTAATAATATAATATCCTCCTCTTAGTTTTCCTGTACTCTTTTTGAGATACTCATGTTACTTTGATGTACCCCTGGAAGGGTCATCCAATTTTCCATCTCTGTTTTCATTCTTCTTTCTAGGAGATTTCCACAACTTTATCTCTTCTTTGCTTTCTTTTATTCTTCTGTCGCATTTTTCATGACTATGATTTTTTTTTCTAAGTCTGTTCTTATTTATGACTGAATCACTAAAAAGATATATAAGCTCCGTATAAGTGGTTTGAGTTTATTGACTGGTGGCCTCACTCTAAGGTAACTGGGTGCAAACTCAGTTATTTTACTAGTTAAAGCCACAGTTTCTAGATAGATAGATAGATGAATTTTTCTTTCTTTTTCTTTTTGGGCCAGTTAGCTTCTCCATAGCAGCATCTTCTAATCTCTTCCTTTCAAGAAAATAAGCCCATCATTCAGCATTATTTCATAAACTTTCACTTAATTTCCCCATTTCTGTTTCCATTAAAGCATCTTGGTTTCATCTGAACTGGCCTAATCTCTCCAGAAGTGAACCTGTAACATAGGACTTTGAAGTACCTTTAAATGCTAATCTCAAGGCTTCCATAACCTATATATATAAAAGGCTAATATACTAAATGTCTGACTGTCTGACTGGTCGCTATGACATGCACTGACCACCAGGGGGAAGACACTCAATGCAGGAGCTGCTGAGCTGCAGTGACTTGGCAGCGGAGGTTCTTGGGTGACGCATCCTGAAATCAGAGAGGAGGGAGCCCAATTCCTCACGGGGCCGTGCAATTCCACCTTTGGCCGTGGGTTATATCATTGCTGGGGCACTGTTGGCCTGAATCTGGTTTACTGCATACTTGCGTTTGCGTTCCACACTCTGTACCACAGCAACTTTGCAGAGTGCCGTCTCGCATCCTGGGACCCCTTGGGGGATGTCAAAGAGCCAGTTTCGGCCCGATCCCCGCAGGCCAGGCCGAGGGACCCCTCCTGCCAGAGGGACCCCGCTCACTGTGCAGACACTGGGGAGGGACCGTGGAAGGTTGACTCCAGGGCATGTCCGGCCCATCTCTCCCAGTCCTGCCCCACCAGCCACCTTCTAATTAATTTTCTTTCAATGTGTACAGATCCATGCACTGGGTCAGTAGTAAATACATAGGTGATGATGCAACTGCTGCTCTTTGAAAGGAGTAATGGATTCAAGTTCAGACACCAGGGATTTGAGTCCTAGCTCTTCCTAGGCTTGCCCTTAGGATCAAGTGACTTAATGTATAGAAACATTCTGCCAACTAAAAAGCACATCACAAGTCTTAGGTATTATTAAAAGTTGCTACATTTGGGCAGGTATTCAAAATGTTGGTGAGAGCTGATTTCTTTTCCCAGACTGCTACATTTGAAATAAAAAGTTAATTTAAATGAATCATGCAAAGATATTGACACAGCTAAATTTGCTGCAAGCTGCTGGGGTGGTTTTTAAACTTTTCCCTAAAACCCGGAAATGCTGGTTAATTTAGTTGCCTCGCCAACCAAATGACAAGGCAATTTGGGCATTTCAGTGCCCTTTTAGAAAGATAGTTGCTCTGGCTTAACACTAATGAGATTGCTCTTGAGCTTGATGCCTTGTGTGTTCAGCAAACCAAGGCAGGTTTATTGGGTAAGAAAATAAATGGATCAGCAAATGATGCTTGCTTTTCAATCTAGTGCATCCTTGAAAATAAATTTCTAATATATATAACCAAGGTTTAAAGCCCTGAATTCTGGCTAAGGGCCATCAAGAAATAACAGTGAATACATTTAATTATATTATTATTCTTATGGCTAATAAATAAATTAATAGCATTTGGATGGGGAAACAATTGCTTTTTAAATTAGTAGATCCTACTTTGATTACTGAAACTATGATTAGATTTTAAAGTGTTTTTGAGTATTTCAAGTCTTTTTTTCCCCTTTCCCTTTTAATCCTCACCTGAGGATATGTTTCCATTGATTCTAGGAAGAGAGAAAGGGAGAGGGCGGAGGGGGAGGAGGGAGAGATTGAGATTGAGAGGGAGGGGGGAAGAAGAGATTGAGATTGAGATTGAAGGGAGGGGGAGAGAGAGAGAGAGAGAGATCAATGTGAGAGAGAAACATTGATCCATTGTCTCCCACACATGCCCCCGATTGGGGATTGAACCTGCAACTCAGGTGTGTGTCCTGATGGGGAATCAAACCCTCGATCCTTTGGTGCATGGGACAATTTTCCAACCAACCAAGCCACACTGATGAAGGCTTAAGCCTTTCATTTATCCTCACTCAAGGATACTTTTCCATTGTTTTTTGGAGAGAGTGGAAGGGAGAAGAAGAGAGGGAGAAGGAGAGGAAGAGAGGGAGAGGGAGAGGGAGAGGGATATTGATGTGAGAGAGACACATAGATTTGTTGCCTCTTGTATACACCCAGGGCCGGGAATAGAGCCTGCAGCCAAGGTACATGCCCTTGACCAGAATTGAACCCGGGACCCTTCAGTCCACAGGGTAACTAGGACTATAGCTAGGGCTACAGTCTTTTTTTTTTTTGTTTGTTTTTTTTGTTCAGAACAACACATGAGCTAAAGTTTTAAGTAAAAGAAATATTAGTGGTTTCACTCTACTGCTACCCAACATTTGTACAAGTTCAATTATTGATCACAATGTTTACATAACAGAATTCCATGAAATATACTTTTAGATCTCCAGGCAAAACTGTTCAGTCAGCCTCTCCTCCACTTAAGAGGAAGGCCTTGTCTTGCTATGACTGTGGAGATATAAATGTCTTTGGTCCAATGATTTGCTGCAGGAGTGGTAGTCTATTTTCAAGTTCAGTTGGAAATTGTTTTTGCACAATTTAGTAGTTGATAATGATAAGTTAGATTTGGAAAGTTTCTCCTATTAGTCTTGATATCTGCCTTGTGCAATATGATGGCCAATAGCCACATATGGTTATCGAACACTTGGAATGTGGCTAGTGTCACTGAGGAATTGACTTTCTAAACTTAAATAGCCACATACAGCCTAGTGGTCACTGCACTGGGCAGCACGGCTCTATATCATCACAAGGAATACATGCATAGAAATTCCTCAGAGGGCTGACTTTCTAACAGAATAGTTAATACTGTAAGATTTTTTTTGATATAGAGCCCCCTTTTAACATCCAGAAGTATCAAAGATCTATACACAGAAGTGGCTGTATTTTGAGTATGTGTTGATTGATAAAATATACAATAGAAAGCTAATAAATAACTTATAAGCTTTAAATAAGTTATAACTTTAAATATAACTATATTTATTACATATAATAAATAACTTTAAATAAATTTGAACTGTATTCATGAGAAAGCAGTCTAGATATGTGTAAGATATATCATTGGTTCCATACATAGCTAGGGCTTGTTGCCTGGATGGATGCAAGGAATCTATGAAAGAACTTCTATATTCACAGATTGGAAAACATTGTTCTGAAATTAAAAAATAAGAAATAGATGCAAGGATAATGAAAAGATAAAAACAGTAAGGAGGAGAGTTCCTTTGAAGGATGGAAATGCCTCCACAACTAGTCAAGAAGAATCAAATGATGGAAGGCCATCTGTGCTGGGGCAGCTGTGCGTGCACTAG